>NW_015162038.1:23280-31580 GCF_001447785.1 Gekko japonicus
AATAGCCCTGCCAGTAAGCATGCTGGTGGAAAGTGCCGTCAAGTTGCAGCTGACTTATGGAGACCCCTTAGGCTTTTCAAGGGAAGATGGTTTGCCATGGCCTGCCTCTGCATGGTAACCCTGGAATTGCTTGGTGGTCTCCCATCCAAGGACTAACCAGGCCTGACCCTACTTAGCTTCCAAGATCTGATGAGGTCTGGCTAGCCTGGACCATGCAGGTCAGGGCTACCAATGAGCTTAGGCCACTAAAAAAAATATGCAAAAGAACCCAAATGTGCTAGTAGAAGGCCATAGAATGGAATGCAGAGGGGGAGGGTGGCCAGTTCCAGGTGTTTTGTTACCCCAGCCAAGGAAATAGATCTTCTTTGGGGGAATTTGGTATATTCCAAAGACTGAAGCTCTGCTTCAGACGCAACACTCTGGCAGGGCACGGTGGGGAGCAGGAAATGAATAAGTGAGAAAGCCCCTGATTAGTCTGAGGCTCTTTTATTTATTATTATTTATTTTATTTGTTAGACTTTTATCCCGCCCTCCCGCCGAAGCGGCTCAGGGCGGCTTACAATAGTTAAAAACCAATATACAATTGATAAAATATCAAGTCAAAACAATACAATCGGTAAAATCTCAAAATACAACTATTACAGTTAAGATTAAGACATGGCGGACATCTGTTATTAAGTATTGGTAATTATGTGTAAGGACAGTGTAGTCGGACTATTAAAATGCTTGCCGGAACAGCTCGGTCTTTACCGCTCTACGGAATTGTTGAAGATCCCGCAGAGCTCGAATTTCATTTGGGAGCTGATTCCATAATACTGGTGCAGCAAGGGAAAACGCCCTCGTTCTTGTTGATGTTAACTTTGCGCCCCTAGGGCCTGCGGGGACCAAGCGGTTTTGCGACTCGGATCTCAGTGCCCTCGGGGGAACATACGAGGAAAGGCGGTCCCTCAGGTAGACAGGCCCCAGACCATTTAGGGCTTTAAAGGTCAAAACCAGCACCTTGAAGTGTATCTGGAATGCTATTGGCAGCCAGTGCAGTGCCCTCAGCACAGGTTGGATGTGTTCCCTCATGGGGAGACCCATCAACAACCTGGCCGCGCCATTTTGCACTAGCTGCAGCTTCCGGAGTTGCCCCAAGGGCAGTCCCATGTAGAGAGCATTGTAGTAATCAGACTGCATTCTAGTTGGAGGTCATTCCAGAGTTCTTACTTGGTTTAGAATGGTTGTGTCAGCTGCAGCGAGCTTAAATATTTGTGTGTGAACGGAGAAAGACCCTTGTAAAATCCAAGCAAAGATCCCGTGCTTCCCACCTGGCAAGGCAAAATAAACCCACTTGAATTCTGAACACCATTAAAGAAAGTGATAACAAATTACCTATTTTTTCCCCCAATGAGATGTTGTCGCTGGGCGCAGAAGGCTCACTCACACCATACTTGTTCACAGATCGCACTCGGAAACAGTATGTCTTCCCTTTGTCGAGATCAAAGAGAGCAAACGTCGTGGAATTCACTGGGATGTCCAAGTTGGCCATCTGCCAGCTGTCAGTGCCTGCTATTGACTGAGAGGACAGAAAAGGCTGTCTGTTGACAGATGATGGCTGTCACCTTTACAACCAGGGCCTTCATGGTCAGAAGCATGAGGCCAGTGCCAACCACACCGCCAGAGTAAGAAGAAGAAGAAGAAGAAGAAGAGATTGGATTTATACCCCGCCCTTCACTACCCAAAGGTGTCTCAGAGCGGCTTACAAACTCCTTGCCCTCCCCCTCCCCACAACAGACACCCTGTGAGGTAGGTGGGGCTGAGAGAGCTCTTGACAGAAACTGCTCTTTTTCAAGAACAGCTGTGCGCTCAAAAGTGAACTTGAGCCCTAAAATTGCCAGTCCAGCAGTCTCAAATGGAAAAAAACCTGCTGTTTGCCTCCATTGGGAGCCACGCATGTGCTGAAGGACACAAGGCCTTTTAAAGAATTCATTCTTTTGAAGAATTTAAAAATAGTTAAGGGAGCCCGGCCCGTAGCTACAGTGGGGCTATTCAGGGCTCAACCCCCTTACTTAAATGCACAGCCCCACAAGACTTTCTGCCCCAAAAGATTTTTAAGTCAGTTTTTAGCATTTCTTTAAAGGTGCATGCCCCTGCCCTGCAGCGAGCAGTGCGCCTGTTGTGTAGTGGGTTCAACGCATGAAGAAACTGGACACAGCATGATTATCAGCTCATGGTTTAGGGGTACACAACAGAACAACTGCAAACGGCCGGCACGGCCAACTATATACAGTCCCTGATACACACCCACAAGTCCCATTGGAGGGTTTGAACTTCCCGCCACAGTTCCTATAGGTGCTAACTGGGAGGCTCAGGATCCTAGTCCCTATTGTTCCTAGGAGCCAAGCTCTGGTGGCGGACCGCTGTCACCTAGTGGTGGTCAGTGGACATAACACCCCTCCCCCCATAGTTTGAGCCCACCCTAGGTGACATAGTCCTTGAGATAGTCTGGGGGTCGGTGCTCCCGCATGGAATGCCTAGGAACCAGGACTGGGGCGTCGGAAGCCCGGGTGGGCAGAGGTACCGGAGCGCTCAGCTGCTGAGGTGGAGGAGCCTCTTCTGGTGCCAGTGCAGAGGCATTCAGCCCGGCAGCCTGCTCCTGTGAACAGCCGGCGGCGGATCCGAGATCAGGGCTGTTTGGCAGGTCTGCGTCAAAGTTACCTGGAGCAGGGGTGTTCTCCGAAGCTGGGAGCAGGTGCCGTCTCAGCTGATCAACATGCTGCTGCAGGACCTGGCCATCTTTCGTAGAAACCTCGTACGACACGGGACCTGTAGGACGTATTATTTGACCCACTAGCCATGGGGAGCCCTTGCCGTAGTTCCGGATGTACACTGTGTCTTCCAGGAAGAACCCACGGGGCGCTTACCCCTCCCTCCATAGTTTGAGCCCACCCTAGGTGACATAGTCCTTGAGATAGTCCGGGGGCCGGTGCTCCCGCATGGAACGCCTAGGAGCCAGGACTGGGGCATCGGAAGTCCTGGTGGGCAGAGGTATTGGAGCGCTCGGCTGCAGAGGTGGAGGAGCCTCTTCCGGTGCCAGTGCAGAGGCATTCAGCCCGGCAGCCTGCTCCTGTGAACTGCCGCCGGCGGGTACGAGATCGGGGTTGTTTGGCAGGTCCGCGTCAAAGTTACCTGGAGCAGGGGCATTCTCCGAAGCTGGGAGCAGGCGCCGTCTCAGCTGATCAACATGCTGCCGCAGGACCTGGCCATCTTCCGTAGAAACCTCGTACGACACGGGATCTGTAGGACGGATTATTTGACCCACTAGCCATGGGGGGCCCTTGCTGTAGTTCCAGACGCATACTGTGTCTTCCAGGAAGAACCCACGGGGCGCTTCCCTCTGTTCAGACAGGCTGCACAACTCCGGGGCCCTATCTAGATGTAGGCGGTGCAAGAGAATCGTGGGCCGCTGGCCCATCAGGAATTCCACCGAGCAGCGGCCAGAGACAGGGTTGGGAGTAGTCCGTTGTGCCAAGAGGAAACGGGCCAGGCAGAACTCCCAGTCCCCCTCCGTTAGGCAGCTAAAGGCTTCTTTTGTGGTGCACACCATTCGTTCCGCCTACCCTTTGGTGGCAGGGTGGAATGGTGCAGACCTCATGTGCCAGATCAGGTTGCTGTGGAGGAACTCCTGGAACTGGCCACCAAACGTAACTCCTGGCTAGGGCCTTCATGTGGACGATCCTGGGGTGGGCTTTGTGCAGGGCCTTTAGGACTTGGTTCCACAGGGTGCTGGGGACTACCACCCTATCCCCCCACATGAGGCATCCCTTGTAGGCAGACAGCTCATCTCGGTGCATTGTGAAGGCCATGAACTCGGGCCCCGCTACGGCCGCAGGCCATCCCCCTCACCACCCAGCCTAGGACACGGGAGCGGATGGGGTCCCTGGCCGAGTGGCGAGCAATGTCCCCAGCCTGAAGGGGAGACTTGGGGAGATCCTCAACCTGCAGGACGTGGTGCGCAGGAGCTGGGTTGGCCTTGATGGATGGCAGGGGCAGGCGGCTAAGGGCGTCGGCGTGACCCATGGCCTTCCCGGGGCAGTGCTCGAGGGTGTAATTGTAGCTGGACAAAAAAAAATGGACCACCGGAGGGCCCGCGGTGAGAGGACCTGTGGCGTCTGACGGTCCACAGTGAAGAGGCCGAGAAGCGGGCGAAGATCCATTGCGATGGTGAAGGGCCGGCCGTAGACGAAGTCATGGAACTTCTTAACGCCCACCACTATAGCTAGACCCTCCCGGTTGATCTGGGCGTAGTTCCTCTCCGCTGCCAACAGTGTCCGGGAGTAGTACGCGATGGGCACCTCCCGCCCGTCTGGGAGCCGGTGGGCCAACACAGCCAATGCCAAATGGGGAAGCATTGCAGGCCAGGACCACCGGCAAGGTTTCATCGAAGTGTGCCAGGACTTTATTAGAGATTAGCAGCACTTTGACCCCTTTGAAAGTGGCAGCCTGGTGGGGGCCCCAAGTCTAGGGGGCTTGCTTATCCAGGAGGCGATGCAAGGGCTCAACTACCGCCGCCTTGTGGGGAAGGTTCAAAAGGCCCAGGAACGCCTGTAGTTCCACCTTGGATTTGGGTGGGGGAACCTCCACGATGGCCTTTATTTTGTCCCGGGCTGGATGGAGGCCATCCGCGTTGGCGGTGAAGCCCCGAAAATCCATGGAGGGAACCCCCAGCAGGCATTTTTCCCGCTTCACTTTCAGTGGCGGGGAACAGTGGGCAGTCTGGAGGTGAACTCTTCCGGCATAGCCGCAGTGATCAGCACATCATTGAAGAATGGTGTGACGCCTGGGATCCCTTTCAGAAATGAGTCCATTATAGGGTTGCCAAATCTAATTTACTCACTGGCGGGGGGAGCGTTTTCTCACTCAGGGAGCTGGCTGGGAATGTGTGTGCGTGCGCGCGCCGCCGGAACGTCACCGGAAGTGACGCACAACGTAGCATGTTGGAGGCGTGGTCAAGATCGTCGGGGGGGGGACCATATGGTTTCCCCCCCGATGATCTGGGCCACGCCCCTAACATGCCCTACGTCGTACGTCACCTCCGGTGACGCAGCTTCGGGGGGCGGGGTTCCCCCCGGGGCCCAATTCCGTCGCATCGGAAATCGGGCCTCCAAAGCGGGGGATTCCCCACCTCCCGGCCCCATTTGGCAACCCTAGTCCATTAAATGTTGAAGTAGCCCCGGGGCCATGCTTACCCCAAATTGCAGTCTCTTTACTTTAAACGCCCCCCCCCTATGAGTCACTATAGGTTGCGCGGTGGCGGTCACCTTGTCCACAGGGAGTTGCTGGTAAGCCTGGCCGAGGTCAAGTTTGCCAAAGATCTTCACCCCCGCCAAGGTGGCTAGCACGTGGCTAACAACTGGGACTGGATAAGCATGATTTTGAAGTGCTTTATTTAATGTGCACTTGTAATCCGCACAGATGTGGACATCCCCATTTGGCTTAACTGGGGTGACTATAGGGGTCTCCCACATAGCCCAGCGGAGCTACTCATGGGACGGCACCCTACCTCCCGGCTAGACCACCTCCATCCTGATAGAGCCCTGGAGCACAGCGCAGCCATAAAGGAGCAGGAAGCTTCCCGGGGGTTCTTTCCAGGAGACCCGGTGTATGCCCCTAATTATGCCCGAGGCCCCTCCTGGGTTCCAGCCAAGGTAGTCCAGGGGATGGGGCCACATTCGTACGAGGTGTCCAGAGATGACGGCCAGCTGCTGCGATGACATATAGATCAGCTGTGCCGCCGCATCCTACCAGCGATTTTGGAGGTACTCGAAGAGAGCGAGGAAGACTATCGGAGCCTAGAGGAGCCGAATGTATCCGCTCCACCCCAGCTACAGTCCAGTGCTCAGACAGAGAGAGACGTCAGCAGCAATCTGGAGCCGGCCCGCGGCCTGGACCCTGGCAGCACACCTGCCCTGGCAGAACCTCTAGCGCCTTCTCCAGAAAACACAGGAGCGGCACCGGGCAGCACTGCCCTCAAAGTACGCCACTCAATGCGGGAATGACAGAAACCCACATACCTCAAGGACTATGTTTGCTAGGGAAGGTCTGAACCATGGGGGGAGGGGTGTTGTGTTCTAATGGCGACCACGCACGCGGTCACCCTTACATGTGGCCAGGTGAACTGACCTAGCTTCACATCCTTGGACAATAGAAGGAGAGGATCCTAGAACCAGCCTATCGGCTCGTCCGGATCCTCAAGGGAACCTATGGTTGCAATAACACTGTAAATAATCCAATCGTGTGTGTGTGTGTGTGTGTGTGTTGGGGTGTGGTGTGGTTTGTAACTGTATTTAAAGCGGGCCTCTGGCTGGCTACTGTATCTCTAGTTTTCTAAGTAAAGTATGAGCTGAAATCACTATGCTATGCCTCAGTACTTTATAAGGTGCTTTCTTCATCTTCCCATAGCGTAGCTGAACTCATTGGGCTCATTGGTTCAAAGCCGATGTACCGCCATTTGAAGAAACTCTCTTTGTATTTACACAGCCAAGGCAATCATTCTCTTACCTTTTCTATATAGTAACTTAGGGGCTCCTTGCCTCTGGGATCTGGCTCATCCCAAAAGAGGACGACATAATCTTCCCTGACCTCACTGGCATGAACATTGGTGGGTGGCAAAGGGATTTTGACTTCAGCTGTAGGAAAAAAAACATATGAGTAATGGGACGCCAATCTGGAATTGAGAAGGATTGATTAGAAAAACTGAGAGAGAAGCGAAAGAAAACAAGAAGTCCGGTGACGCCTTGAAGACACACAGCATTTATTTCAATAGGAGCTTCTGTGAGTCAGCAGCTCATTTCTTCAGATATGATACGAGCTATGACTCACAAAGGAGCTGCGGTGGCTCAAGTTGTTAAGACGCTGAACTGCAGGCTGTGGAAGGTCAGTAGTTCAGCAGTTCAAGACCCGGGTGCCGCAAGACGGAGTGAGCTCCCGTCTCTAGTTCCAGCTCCTGCCAACCCAGCAGTTCGAAAGCAAGAAATTGCACGTAGATAAATAGGTACCACTTCGGTGGGAAGGTAACAGCGTTCCGTGTGCCTTGGTGTTCAGTCATGCTGGCCACATGACCACGGAAACGTCTTTGGACAGCGCTGGCTCTTCGGCTTTGAAACGGAGATGAGCACCGCAACCCTAGAGTTGGATTTGACTGGCTTTCGAGCAAGGGAACCTTCACCTTTACCTTTTTATGACTCACAAAAGTGCTCATTGAAATAAATGTTGTGAGTCTTTAAGGAGCCACTGGACCTTTTGTCTTCCTTTGCCATAACAAACTAATCCAAAATACAGTAGGAGAAACAGCCTTGAGAATTCTGCTGGGCCACACCTGCATGTTTTCTGCTGGGGTTGACTGTGTAATCAGGGGATGATTTGTACACAGTGATGAACCATCACACTGAGAGCTACTCGGGTGTAGCGGCTCACTTTTCAGACTAGGATCTGGGAGACCTGGGTACACAACCTCACTCTGCCATGGAAGCTTAGTGGGCGACCACAGGCCAGTCACCCTTTCCCTCGGCCTGCCCTATTTCAAAAGGCTGTTGGGAGGATAAAATGAGGAAAATACAATCTGTCTTTTCCATACCCTGAGCTCCTTGCAGGAATGGTGTGATATAAATACAATAGTCCTAGCTCTGTTGTTCCAAGAAGGAGGTTCACATATGCAGGAGGTATTCATTAAGTGCAGAGCAATACAGTACAGAGAAATCAAGAGCCATAAATACTCATCCAACCCTTTCTTAAGTAGAAATCACCATTTAGAATTTCCATTTGGCATATGTAAAAGCATTCTCCTGTACATAAAATGAAGGGACTCTGGCGGAGCAGAGGAAGCAAAGGGTTACAGCTGTGACTGAACTTACGCTCCAGTTCGTCTTTGGAAACAGTAATTGTTCTCATCCCGTCATCATAAGAGATATCTGGGGAGAAGGGAGAGAAATTAGATTTGGAAACTGGGAATTCGTGAAAAGAATAAAATGCAGCAGTTGAAGGAGCAGGTGAGGAAATGCCCAGGATGCTGCTCCCATAGCAAGAAGAGAAGCTGTTAACAGACACTGGCCTACTTCCAAAAGGCTGCTCCTCGCCAGAGGCAGAGCTGAGTCAGTTGGGCTGAGGCAAGGAGTGGAGAGTTGCTGATAGAAGGTAGGGGATTTTTCTTTCTCCCTTTGCCTTCCTAGCTGCTTTGTGGGAACTGAGAGAGAGTTGGGTTCTTTGTAGCCTGATAAAGAGTGGTTCTGTGTAAGTCTGTTTGGGGCTGTTTGTGATTT
>NW_015162038.1:31688-82438 GCF_001447785.1 Gekko japonicus
GGCGGCTCCTGGCCAGAGGCACGAGCTTTGGGCGCGAGCCAAAGGGCACGTGCCAAAGGGCTCTTAGCCTGTGGGTCTTAGCCTGTGGGTCTTGCTTGGAGGCCTTGTAAGAACCTGAGTAGAGTGCTGTTACTCAGTTCTGGAGAGAGAACTGCTGGCAAGGTAGCCATTTGGTCAGTCGCAAAGTTTTCAGGGTAAATCACCACAACAAGAGTTTATGCCGGACTTTGAGGGAAGTTCCTGAGGCTGTAGAAGATACATTTGCTCCTAGGGAGATGGATAACGAAGGATCTATTCCAATGACATGTCAGGGTTACACCATGATCATTTTTCTGTCTTGCCAGGAAATGCATTATACATGCTGCAAGTGCAAGCTTATAAGAATGCTTGAGGAGAAGGTGGGAGAACTCGAGGCACAGAACTGTTCACTGAGGAACATCAGGGAGGGAGAAAGGTTTTTAGACGTGAAGAAAGAGGGGCTCCTGAGAGAACGGCAAGAGCTAGCAAATCCTAAGCAAGAGGAAGGAAGTAACAAGGAACAGGTGGGTGAGTGGAAGAATGTGACCTTGAGGAGTAAATCATCAGGAAACAGCCAGTGGAGCTGCAAAATCGCTACCAGCCGCTTCTGATGGTGGAAGATCAGAATAGTGCACTCCGAGATCAAAAGGATGTGACCAATGTTCCCTCTAAGCTGGGAATTCTTGTGAGCAAAATTTCTACTTTGCGAGCTACTAGCATTAAAGTTCTGAGCCAGCGATTTGTCTGCTGCATAAATTAGTTTGCTTTGGAGCCATCCTTCCTGAGCTAAGACAAAAATCTGTGAGCTGCAGGCTAAAAAACTGTGAGGTATCTCACACTAACTCAGCTTAGAGGGAACACTGGATGTGACTGACACACAAACACATAGGCAGAGAAGGAACCAAGCTATTCCACAGAGGAAGAGACAAGTAGTGGTGGTTGGTGACTCCCTACTGAGAGGGACAGAAGAAGTTGTGTGCCGACCAGACAAAGAATCTTGAGAGGTTTGTTGTCTTCCTGGAGCGAGTATCTGAGATGTGACTGAGAGAATTCCAAGACTGGTCAAAACCTCTGATCGGCATGCTGACAGATGGGGGGAACTTCAGAACTTGGGGGAACTTCAGAAATGGACTTGATCTTGAAGAGCAGTTGCTTGAAAAAAGCTCCAGCACAACATCCCTTCTGGGTGCTTAAACAGCCAATATGCAGTTCGGTTCATGATCATAATCCTAAGAATAAATGTCATCTAATGTTTTTGTGGAGTGCTGTTGCAAAAACATAAAAAAGGGTAAAAAGCAAATGAAAAATGACCAAGGAGCATCAATATGCAACTGCTATATTGACATGTCGTATAGTGTTGTATCATATAATATACTACTACATAAAACAGCTATAAAATTGTCATTTCTAGACATTACAAAACAATGCACCATTGTGGTTAATATACTGTGGTTAATGTAGTTACTATACTGTTGGGAAATAAAATCATTGTTTTGCAAAGTGCTGGCCATAAGATTTCACAAGGTGCTTTACAACAGAAAATATAAAGAAGTGTCTGCATATTATTGTGTATACAACAATACATTATAATTGCATACCCAAAAAGGGGTAGAGAGAAGTGCATAGGACACATTTCCCTGCCTGAAGATGTAGCACATAAAATAAGTGCCTGTTATACTGTGATATGTAGCACTGCAAATATTGGATGAATCCAAAGGTGCCTTTCCTCAAGCAAGAGGGGTTGAGTCACATTTTACACCCTGCTCTAGAAGATTGCTCAAGGAAGGTGGAACAAAATCCAAACAAGCAGAAGCACAAAGACCTGCTATAGAATCTATCTATTGATTTTAGTACAAGCATTTGAAGAACAGCATGAGCCACCATTTTCCTTCTGCTCACTGTTCTTTGGATGCAAGCCATTGAATCTGTTAGCTCATGACTTGTGGCAAAGGAGCCAAAAGCAGTGCAAGGATCGTGTGGACAGAAGTAAAGATCCTGTAGGCCAACTTATTGCATAGAATCAAGTTTGGCAGAATAAGAGTTAAAAAAAACCCCTCACCTGCAGCTGGCCCCTCTGAAGCTGCAGAGATCGGCAATTTGCCATCACCACCCACATTGGCACCAGGCTCAGAAACAGCTGACGAGGAGCAGCCACAGATGGAAAGCCCTCCCAACTTGCCTCCAAGGGTTGCTTGCTTACGAGACTGACTCTGGCAGGACTTCGCAATGAGACGACGTATAGCTCGTTTGCGGAGCAGGTGGTCTGTTAGTCCTGAGTTTTGACAGACGCTTGGCTGCTGGTGCCACTGTGCTAATCGGAAACAGCAGCAGAGGGCTATTTAGCTTCAGGCTCTAAGTTGGCTCCTTTGTGGAAGCAAACTGGTCAAACTCCGCGATGCCTTGCGTTTACTCTACCTCCAGGTTCCAGACCTCATTTCTGCTCCTCTCCTCTGGCTTCTGGCTCTGGCTTGAATGACCTCGCTCCTGGTTTGTAATTTGGACTTTCACTCTTAGTTCCTGCTACCCTCCTCCAGCTTCTGACTCTGGCTTGAACGACCTTGCTCCTGGTTTGTGATTTGGACTTTCGCTCTTAGTTCCTGCTCCACTCCTTTTGGCTCAAGACCCCGGACTGAACGTGGACTTCCCTCTGCCTCCACCCCAGACCTTGACACAATATTGCTGGTGGCCATTTCCTCAGATGTTAAGGTCCTGCACCAGCTGGACGAATGGTCTTTGAAGGTACTGGGGGAACGAGGGGACTACTCGCTTATGACAGGGCCAGCACACTCCCAATTCCTCCTGTAAAAGGCAAGTTAGGGGTCATCCAAAAAGGACAGGCTAGACTCCTCTACTGCAGCTGTTTGAGAGGGGTGAGGCAAGAGAGAAAGGACTCTGGGTGAGAGCTAAGCCCCCTCTTCTCCAGCAATGAAACTCCCTAAGGCCAACCCAGAAACTCTGGAGGATGTAGCAGCCCTGGACTCCGAAGCTGGACTCTGGCATTTCCAAAGTAAAGTAATTAATAAAAGCAAAAAAGATAAAGGAGTAAGCACTGAAAATGCATAATGCTTCATAATTGAAACAGCTCCAGACTTCAGCCCAGGCAGTTGGACTCTGACAAATTGGTGGCCCATATGGGGATTGCTAGCCCATCCTCATTCATGTATCCCAACCCCAGTTGACTGGATGCCAAGCAATTCCTGTATCACACCTGCAACCTTTCCGTTTTCCCTGAAGGAGGCAAAACCACACTTGTCAGGCATCCTTGAAATCATGGATGTGGCTCATTTGGGGCAATGGCTGATGGAGTTGCTTCATGAAGAGGTACTCCAGCAGCAGGAAATGCCAGGCATCGTGATTCAAGATTTGAGCTGGACTTGGAAATCCACTCAGCCCATGGCCTGCCCTGGAAGACTCTGGGGTAGGGTTGCAACTGCAATTGTTCCACCTAACTAAGCTGAAGCGATGGAAGTATTCCTGGAAATATTTGAAAAGATAGCAGAAACATCTAAAGGCCCAATGTACCTACTTCCCCAAATCCTGTCTGACAGATGAAGTCCAGGCAGCATTGATGGCTTTGCCAAAGGACCAGGTAGCCAATTACATCACCATGAAGAAACTTCCTAACCGTAAGAGTGGTTGAGCAGTGGAACAATCTGCCTTGGGAGGTGGTAGATGCTCCTTTGCTGGACATTTTTAAGCGGAGGCTGGATGACCATTTTTCGGGTATGTTGTAGGGCTATCTTTCGCCTACGCTCATGCAGAGTGCATGGGGTTGGACTAGATGACCTGCAAGATCCCTTCCAACTCTAACATTCCAATGATTCTATGATTCCAGCCCCAAAGGATTTCTTGGCTGGGTTCCACACCCTGCTAAACATACTCAATGAGTATTTGATAGTTACTGAGTGTAGGGGTGATTGTGGGACCCTGGGCAAAAGTCCATGATGGGGCCCCAGAATCTGCCCCCCCAAGGCCAAGCAAGGGGCGGTCCTCGCCCTGTACAAGGTGAGTGGGAGCCATTGCCAGAAGCTGACTGCCTGAGTTGCAGACAGAGTGGGTATAAGCTGAGCTGGCTGCCCATATCCTGGACAGAGTAAGCCTGAGTGGCTGTTGCCATGAATGGGTGGCTCAGGCCCCAAACAGGTTGTGTGTGTGTGGTGGTGGTGGCAGGAGCAGGGCTGAATTATCCATAAGGCTGACACCTAGGGGATGTAGGGACTAGGGGCCCATATAGATAGATAGATAGATAGAGATAGATATAGATATAGTTATACATATAGATAGAGATAGAGATATAGATAGAGATAGAGATAGAGATAGAGATAAAAATTTTGCTGAGGCACTGTAATTTTTCTTCATAGATAACCTATAAAAATTGTGAATAGATTTCTTCAGGGGACCCTCAAAATGGACATAGGGCTGTGTACTGTGGTCTAGTACCTACCGTACCCAGGTCAGGCTGCCAGCTGTAGTGGGGTGAAAGACTGAAGTGCTGGAGGGCCCCCAAAATACCTGAAAGCCTAGGGGCCCGACCATGGGTTAATACGGCTCTGGGCAGGAACCTGCTCTTTCTCTTCTTCCCTCCCCCGTGAGGGGGTGGGGCTGTGGGCAGTTGGGGCCCCCTCAAGCACAAGGCCTGGGGCGGCTGTCCCTGTTGCCCATTGGCTAAGACCATCCCTGATTGTTTCAAATACTGTGATTATTTGGTTCTACTGATGGTTTTTTATAGTCTCAGAAGCAACCTAGGATTTTTAGGATGGCTGAGTAATTTGAAAGAAATTATGTACTCATCAATCTTTTGCTCTCGTTGGGGTCTATCATAGTCACTGGGTCACTGCTCTTTGAGGGGTTACTGATGCCTGCATGGTTGACAGCCTTCACTCGAAACTGGTAAGTCTTTCCTTCAGTGAGGCCCACAACGGGGGACCGGCAAATTTTCACGGGCTTTTCATTGCATGGCACCCATTCGTCTGTGCCCATCTCACATCTGGAAAAAGAAAAAAATCAGCTCAGCTTTGACGCCACATGATCTGGAGAGACAAGGAATAAGGGCTCTGTGATTTCCAACTACAGACCTCTCAATATAATAGCCAAGGACTGGGCTTCCGCCATTATGACTGGGGGTGATCCAGGAAAGAATGAGACTGTTTCTGTTCACATTGTGGCACTGTACATTGAGGGGTGATCCAGGAGCTCTGGCTGTAGCCGCCGCAGCATCTAAAGCAACAAAGGAAATGCCATCTTTACTGTGTTTTGTCTAGACAAGGAGTGGTCAACGGGCAAGTCCGGCGGGCCCTCAGAGCAATTTTACTGGATGTCAAATCAAACGTTTAAACAAGGCACACGAAAAGGTTTTTGGACTTTGTATCAATGCGCCTGTGCTCTGAGAGAGTGTTGTTCTTGTTGCTGCACAGCACTGTGAAAAATCTGGGTATATTAGCTATATGATTTCTGCTATTTATTATTATTAGTTATATGATTTCTGCTATTTATTATTATTAGTTATATGATTTCTGCTATTTATTATTATTAGTTATATGATTTCTGCTATTTATTAACAGCGTCTGTTTTAGAACAGCAAAATACCATGTCTGGAGTCAGCTACAGGAGTAGCTACACAATGTGCCCCACATGTGTTGGGTCATGGGTGCGCAGCTAAATTCACAGCCAGACATACTTCATGGGAACTCACCTTAAAAAGTGCTCGTTTGCTTGATGCTGCAAGGGGGGGGAGTAGGAGTTTCTGGTTTCCCTCCTACCCTACTTTTGCCACTGAAAAGGGCAGGGGGGTCTTTGCCCTTTTTCTCTGGTTCCACATGCCCCGAGGGACTCATGGAACAAGAGAAAAGAAGTGAAAAGCCCCCCCCATATAATTTGTAGAAGAACAGAAGTATGTGAGTCTTCTTGATCACCTCAACCATTCTACAAGGTGGGGGGCCACAACAGAGAATACACATATATGGGTAGATTGAGGTGGGTTGTTGTTGATCTTGCCCACTTGTAGGGTGGCACCCACAGAAGTCTCTTTTCAGATAATTGAAGCTGTTATGGTGGACCATAAGGGGAGAGGAGGTCCTGCAGATATGAAGGTCCAAGGCCATGGAGGGCTCTGTATATGATAGCCTGTTCAATGTGGTGGAGGTACAATGCTTTGATGTTAGCCATCCATTGTTGGTCAGGGATAGGACAGGTTGAGGGTGTTTTAAGTAGGGTAATCTTGTTAGATATCAGAAGCCTAAGGAAATCCACAGTTGCTGCTCAGAGGTAGGCCATGGCTAACTCTACAGGGTCTAGTCACAAGGATGGGCACAGTAATAAGACCCCCCCCTTTTTCCGCTAACCCTACAGGGTCACCATAATTTGGCTGCAACTTGATGGCAAAAGGAGGGGGGTATGATTGCAACATGTGTAACCCACTTTGAACCTCTGGGATGAACAAACATCAAGTCAAATCAATCAATCAGTCAAGCGAGCAAAAATATAAACACTGCTACCACCAAACAGATAACTGAAACATCCAGTACTTACCCCGGACAAACACATAAGCTCTCTGCTCACTATATCCATCTTGCGTTGGGATGCGGACACTGTAAAATCCCTCATCTTCTTTGTAAGCACAAGATACTGTTAGAGAGGCATCCCGGTCTCCACCTTTTATTTGCTGGCGATCGTGATCTTTTAGCAACTCACCTGAAGTACAAAACGAAAGGTTATATGGGGTTTGTCTGGAGGGTAGCTTCTCTCTGGAGTTGAAATTTGAGCACCAGTTATGGATTTGACAGTTTGAACGCTGGAGCATTTTCAGTTTTTCCTTTCGCCATTCAGCTTTGAGGGATACTTCTAACCAGGGGTCTTGTTGTAGAAAAAGAGCTGCCGGAGCTCATTAGCATAACTCATTAGCATAACTTATTTGCATATGCCACGCCCCCTGACATCACCGGAAGTGACAGAAGGCCACACCCCCTGACATCACCGGAAGTGTGTCAGAAGGCCCGGCTACTTACCCTCCTGCTTCATCCTCATTCCCAAACGGAATGAGGATCGAAGCAGAGGGCGGGGTAAAGAAGGGGCGGGGCTTGACAGCTTTGCACTTTTTGTCCTTAATAGACTACATGAACATCCATCTGCTCAAAAGGAGAAGCCTTTGCCTTTTTAGCAAAATATCCAGTGGCTTTAAAACTGTGTGTGATTGGTAGTAAGCATGTTGTTCATTATGAGGAACTGCACAGGGACAGTCCAATAGGTGCCCCTGACACCAGCAGTACAAATGTCAGTTCACGGGTGCCAGTTATTATTATTAATAATAATAATTAAATTTCTGAATCGCCCAATCCCTGCTACCACAGGGCTCAGGGCAATGTACAACAATCGATAAAAACATGTATTAGGATTTTGGGAGCATCAAACCAATAATCAAAGCAGAACAGTCACTTTTCCTTGGATGGGATGTCAACCTTGTGTGTGTCTGTATACAATGCAGATGAGCGCTGGATTTTTCTCCATGAAAATCACCAGCTCCAAATATAGCATATCAGGGAGAAGGGTTCAGCCTAGCTATCCTAGCCAACAGGCTACTTTTCTAAAAGCAAGGAAGTTTTTGTTTCTGTTGGAAAGGAGTCAGGCCCACAGACACGGCCACCCTGCCACAATCTGCCACAGTACAGTCCAAGAAAAACTTTGCCACTTGATGCTGCTGATTATATAAATCGGTTTTTAGCAAGGATCTCCTAAGTTGTTCTGAAACCCTAGAAAACTAAATTGGCAGCAGCGATTATGCAACAGACAATAATAACCAGGTGTGTATCCTGGACAAGCAGAGGATGACCAAGGAGCATCTGTATCTCTGAAAAGGTACTCTCTGTCTAGAGCTTGTAAGGGCCAATGGCACTAAATAAGTGCTAGGGGCTTTTTTGTTGTTATAAATACAGACCATCTCTGAACCAAAGGATGTCTCGTTGATGCTCCTGCAAGTCAGAAGTGAAAGAACAGAAGAGAGTGAAGGGTTCCTTCTCTCTGGTGAAGACAGGCTTCAAGGTGCTGGCAAAGTCAGCATCTTGGCGCATGAGTGTCCCTGAGAAGCAAGATGAAGTTCGGTAAAGACACAGACATAACAGATTATTTATTATCAGTTTCCCCCCAGTAATAATAATACCAGTAGTAACACATGAATAAAACAGCTATTCAACAATAAATAAAGAACAAGTAATAATAATAACTATTGGAGTTTCATAGATAGGTACTGTCATGATCTGTGCAGGACTGGGAGCAAGGCCTAGTGCGGTCTGGTTCCAGGAGAGACCTGCATGGCAGTGGAAAGCAGACATAGCCTACAATCCCCACAATGCTTAGAGACAGTTGTAACCAATCAGTGTCCAGGGATTGTATGAAGAGACTGTGAAAAACTGTGTGTGCTGTAAAAACTGTGTTCTTTTTCTCTTCTGCGGTCTTGCCTCACACAGAGTAAAACTGAGGGGACTGGTCTGAGAGAAAGATCCCTCACTTGGGACAGAGTGAGTACAGGAAGGAGGCCTGGTATAAGAGGGCTGTGGGCCTTGAAGTAGTAACCAGTTAAGTGAACTAGGTAGTCACGCTGGATTTGTTTATTTTGCCTTTAAACACTGTTATGTATTTTAAAGCACCTTGTCTGGTTTTCCTTGCTCCAGTACTGTGTTAATAAACCATTTGTTTAACTGTTCTCTGCCTGGTCATCATGCCTATGTCCTCGGCTTAAAAGGGGGCATTTTGGATGGTATTAGGAGGGTACTCTGGGCCTTCTCAAGGGACCCGAAGTCCAGAGTGGTGGCAGCTGAAGGTGGCGACCCCACGGGGTCATGACAGGCACAAATAGATTAGTGAGCATTTATGTGGCAACATCATATAGAATTTGAGTTATCAATGAAATGGTTAAAATACATAAGATATTACTTTGATGGAATGGAGTCTCACAAGATACCCATTCAGTCGTATCTATGTCATTTTATTTATTTAAAAATGTATTCCCCCTTCCTTCTCCGTTCAAATCACTATACTTAATCAGAGCAATACAAATTTAATAAGAACAAAACCCTGACAAAACGGCCCATAAAATCTTTCATTACTAGTGCCCGGTGCCTACAAATAAGGCCTTAGAACACACAGTCTAAAACACCCTTCAAGAAAAGTACAGTCTTAGAGGCCTTACAAAAGCCTGCCACTGATAGTGCCTTCCCCACATCAATTCGGGCAAACTGTCCCATAATACTGGTGCCACCACCCAAAAGGCATGGGAGCTCTCCAAGGAGTTGCAAATCGGGCAGAGAGAGGCAGGGGCAGACTGGAATGTTAAAACAGTTGTGGAGGAAGCTTAGTCAAGTAATCTCTGTGGTGCCAGTAGAAATACTGCTTGGCTCAGACCCAGGCTGTGGCAACAGTGACAATCAATGCTGGATCACCCAAAGGGCACTGTCTGTTGACATACCCCAGATCCAAGCCAAGTGGTTCCTGTGGTATTTTCAGCACTGCAGAGGTCAGTGGGCTCAGCTGGCCCTGGCAGCCACTGGGTGAGCTACAACCATTGTTATCATCACTGTGGCCATGGTCTAAGCATCCTGCTCCTGGTCCAGCAGTGGTCCCCCTTGGTACAGACCTACCAAGAACTTTCCAGGGAAGAAAGGGCCAATCGACACCTAGACAAAAGGCCCACCAAGAGAGTGCTGAAAGCAGCTGAACTGCTGCAAGGGGTAATGTTGCCAACTTCCAGGTGGGGTCTGAAGTTCTCCTGGAGTTCAATCAATCAATCAACCTTTATTGGCATATTTTCTACTGGAGTTATGACTGATCTCCAGACTACAGATCTCCCTGGAGAAAATGGGCTGCTTTGAAGGGTTGACTCTATGGCATTGTACTCCACTGCGGTCCCTCTCCTCCACAAACCCCTCCCCAACCCAGACCTCACTCCCAAATCTCCAGGAATTTCCCAACCTGGGGTTAACAACCCTAGTGAGGTTTCATATGTGGAGCAGAGCATTCTCAGGATGTTCAAGTGTGGTGGAGGTGGCCATCCTATGTGGCTTGTCTCCAGCTTCTGGTAATCAGAAGTACCGGTATATTGTTTGGGATTTCTTTGGAAGTCTCTCTCTCTCTCTCTCAGGTGTAGAACAGACACAGTCCTGCTTCTCATTCACCCGTCCAGGCACACTCACAAAATTTTATAAAATAAACAGGCTAGCTTGGTAATATAAACTGAAGTGCCAGGCTTAACTAAATAAACAAATTACCTCACATATTCAATCACAAGTGTGTACTTACTTTTATATATCTCTGAGTCAAATCCTGATTTCTTCCCATAATATTCTATGAAACAGAATAAAGTGGTGAGTCAGATATATACAGAGTTGTATTTCAGTTCTGAGAGTCTTTATAATAATCTCAGGAGCCATATGACACACCATAGCTGGCCAGTGAATCCCAGGATATGATGAAACTGATGCAAAATCAGCATAACTTTCACTTTGCAAAAAGGACATCAGCTAATGTTTAAAGGCTTAAAATTAATGTTGATATATAACAGTGTCTGAGGATGCACTCTGCTTTTATTGTGGGGGGAAAATCATAGGGATGAGTTACAGATGTGCTCATCACTTAGGTGTTTTCCACACAGAGACAGGCTTGTGTGGTTTCCACATTGCTGTTGCAGTTGCAGATTCAGTGCAGCACCAATGGAGATTCCACATGGTAGGTTTCCCCATATTTTACCTGCCTCAGTCCCCTGCAGTGACCTTACCCCCATAACAGCAGGGGCTTTTCAGGGGTTTTCTTAAAATCAGGAATTGACATATCATTATAACATAATGTTATAACAATGTATCTATCAGGTTCTCTGTTTGGTGTAGTGGTTAAGTGTGCTTAAGTGGTTAAGCCAGTTTGGTGTAGTGGTTAAGTGTGCAGACTCTAATCTGGGAGAACCGGGTTTGATTCCCCATTCCTCCACTTGCACCTGGCTGGATGACCTTGGGCAAGCCATAGTTCTGATAAGAGCTGTTCTTGAAAAAGAGCAGTTTCTGTCAGAGCTCTCTCAGCTCCACCTACCTCACAGGGTGTCTGTTGTGGGGAGGGGAAGGGAAAGGAGTTTGTAAGCCGCTCTGAGACACCTTTGGGTAGTGAAGGGCGGGGTATAAATCCAATCTCTTCTCTTCTTCTCTTCTCTGAATTCTCAGCTTTCATTAAAAAGTAAGTCTCTAGCCCTTTTCCTCATGGAGATATAAAGGGAAAGGCATGTGGGAATTGAGGACATAAATTGTGGCCGTTACACAGAACACAAGGTAGGGACCCCAGATCCAACCTGCATACTATGTAATGTGGAAATTGGACCTACTAGAAAGTTAACCATGATCAGCAAAATACAAAAAAAAGGTTCTTTGATGACACTGTTGTCCTTCCCTGCTGTACAAAATGGAGTCTGTCTCAACCCATAATCAGATAAGGAAATGGCTCAGGAGAGAGTAGCTGAGCAAGCAGAGAGGACATCCTTGGGCATGACTTCAGATGTTTCATAAAGTGTGGAACAAGGTACTTTGAATAAACCTTTGTTGGTCTTAGAGGTGCCGCTGGACTCAAACTTTGTTATACTGCTTCAGACCCACATGGCTATCCACCTGGATCTATCATAAACTGTGGTCAGACTTTTAACCTCTATCAGGCCCTGCTTTTTATTCAACAACAAAATGCAATTGAAAACCTCAAGGGATTACAGGGATTCACAGAGGAATGCTGGTGGCAGAACTAACACGGAAATGGTAAACAAGTTGATCATGACTTTTTTGTTGGTTCAGATTACTAATTTCTTTTGTTACTGTGAGGCTTCACATCAGGTGAATGTCATTTGGCCCTCAGGGACACCCTTTGTATTTAGTTATGGGGAATTTCTTTATGTTTCCCACATGAACATTCTGCAGTAAGGAAGTTATAATGAAACATAGCATTGCAGGAAGAAAAGGAAGGTGAATCCCCCAGACTTACTCCTGACGAGTACTGTCGCAAAGGAGTAGGCCTCACCATATGGATTTTTCACAACCACGCTGTATTCAGCAGAATCGTCCAAGGAGCATCTGGGGAAAGAACAACAGTTGCAAACCCTTGACATTAAGCTGGCCCCAAGAGACCCCTTTTTGCCTCTGTAGACTGAATCAAGCCCTTCCTTGTGGCTAAGACGCTGAACTGCAGGCTGTGGAAGGTCGGTAGTTCAGCAGTTCGAGACCCAAGTGTGCCGCATGACGGAGTGAGCTCCCATCTCTAGTTCCAGCTCCTGCCAACCTAGCAGTTCGAAAGCAAGAAATTGCAAGTAGATAAATAGGTACCACTTCGGTGGGAAGGTAACAGCGTTCCATGCACCTTGGTGTTTAGTCATGCCGGCCACATGACCACAGAAACATCTTAGGACAGCGCTGGCTCTTCGGCTTTGAAACGGAGATGAGCACCGCAACCCTAGAGTCGGATTCGACTGGCTTTCGAGCAAGGGAACCTTTACCTTTACCTAGACTGAATCAAGCCCTTCCTTGTGGCTAAAAATTAAATGGTATTTCAAGTTAATGCATGACTTGCAGCCTTTCTTGCCCTCTTGGCTGTGTACATCTCTCTGGCTAATTCTGTCTCACACAGTGGGGTGGGGGGAGGACTAATCACAAAACCTTGGACAGCTCCACAAAATGTTGGGAGGTTCCAAGCCAAGAGTCTTCCTAGTGATGGAGGCAGCTCTTTGCCAAACGGGTGCTCCTTGCAGGTGCCTCCTGGGATCTTCTGAAGGAACATCCTACTTCAATGACGAGTAAAGGCCAGAACTAGCTCTCTGCTAAGGGGGAGAAGCAAGGGGGCACCAAAGACCACACTGGTGGAGGCCCCCTTGGACATCACTGTGCTACAAATTGCCATCCAGATTTATTGGCCCATCATTCCCAAACCAGGAGTTTACTTAGAAAAACATATTAGGAGAAAGAGGATCTGAAGATATAATAACCACCTGTTCCTTAGTGGTATGCAAATGGACTCTGGCTGTGGTTATTCATGGATCAGGTAAGGCGTTCCACAAAAGGTGCTTTTGTTGTTGTTCCGTCGCACAGTCGAGTCTGACTCTTCATGACCCCATGGATCACATCACACCAGGACCTCCTGTCTTCCACCATCTTCTGGAGTTTGCTCAATTTTATGTTCCTTGCATTGATAACAAATCATCTCATCCTTTGCCGTCCCCTTCTTATTTTACCTTCAATCTTTTCTTCTCCAGTGAGTGCTCCCTGGTCATTTGGTGGCCAAAGTATTTGAGCTTCAGCTTCAGTATCTGGCCTTCCAGGGAACAGCCAGGGTTGATATCTTTTAGGATGGACTGATTTGATCTCCTTGCAGTCCAAGGGACTCTCAAGAGTCTTCTCCAGCACCATAATTCAAAAGCATTTATTCTTCAGCGCTCGGCCTTCCTTATGGTCCAACTCTTGCAGCCATATATTACTACTGGGAATACCATCGCTTTGACCATATGGTCTTTTGTTGGCAGGGTGATGGCTCGACTTTTTATTATGCTGTCTAGGTTTGCCATCACTTTCCTCCCAAGGAGCAGGCATCTTTTAATTTCATGGCTGCAGTTACCATCTGCACTGATCTTGGATCACAGGAACGTGAATTCTGTCACTGCTTCCATGACTTCCCCTTCTATTTGCCAAGGAGTGATGGGGCCAGATGCCATGATTGTAGTTTTTTGGATGTTGAGTTTCAAGCCAACTTTTGGACTCTTCTCTTTCATCCTTAACAAGAGGCTCTTTAGGTCCTCTTCACTTTCTGCCATTAGAGTGGTATCGTCTGCATATCTGAAGTTGTTGATGTTGTTCCCAGCAGTCTTAATTCCGGCTTGTGTTTCATCCAGGCCGGCATTTCACATTATGTACTCTGCACAGAGGTCGATTTGGGGGGGATCGCGGGGGATCACAGTTCCCCCGGGTGAGGTGCGGGGGGCAGGGCACACGACGAAGCCCCGCCCCCTGCTTCCGGCCGCCCCACTTCTGGCCCTCATTCAGTCAGGAGGAGGCAGGAGAAGAGGGAGGGTAAGTTGCTTCCTCCCCGCCTCTCCCCACCCCTGCCTGCCTGGGGCCAGGGAGGGCCTTGGCGGGGCTTCCTTGCACTCCCGCCGGCCTTGCAGGTCCACCGCCGGGCCCCTGATGTCAGAGGGTGTGGCATATGCTAATGAGTTATGCTAATGAGTTCCCCTAGATCTTTTTCCATGTAACGACCCCTGACTCTGCATATAAATTAAATAAGATGGGTGACAATATACATCCTTGTCGTACTCCTTTTCCTATGCTAAACCAATCAGTTGTTCCATATCCGGTTCTGACTGTCACTTCTTGACCCTTATACAGGTTTCTCAGGAGACATGTGAGGTGGTCTGGTACTCCCATCTCTTTAAGGATTTGCCATAGTCTGTTGTGATCCACACAATCAAAGACTTTAGCATAGTCAGTGAAGCAGAAGTAGATGTTTTTCTGGTACTCCCTTGCTTTCTCCATAATCCAGCGAATGTTGGCAATTTGATCTCTAGTTCCTGTACCCCTTCGAAACCCAGCTTATACTTCTGGCAGTTCTCTATCCACATACTGCTGAAGCCTAACTTGTAGGATCCTGAGCATGACCTTGCTAGCGCGTGAAATGAGTGCAATTGTGCGAAAGTTTGAACATTCCTTGGCATTTCCCTTCTTTGGGATTGGAATGTAAACTGACCTTTTCCAATCCTGTGGCCACTGTTGCATTTTACAAATTTGCTGGCATATTGAGTGCAGCACTTTAACAGCATCATCTTTTAAGACTTTGAATAGCTCAGCTGGGATACCATCACCTCTGCTAGCTTTGTTGTTAGTAATGCTTTCTAAGGCCCATTTGACTTCGCACTCCAGGATGTCTGGCTCAAGTGCTAGATTCCTTTAATATAAACAGTCCAAAGGAATTAACAGGAGTCCACAATGGGGGAGTCCATGAATAAAGGTCCCCCCTTTCTGCATTGCTCATTCTATATATCCTACCTGCCACCTTTACTTGTCCCACAATCATGAGATATACTAGAACAGAAAGTCACAGCTCAAAACATCAAGCCTATAGGACAACAGAAGCTGTAACCAAGCGCTACACACAAAAGCTTGAAATTGGTATAACAGTATATTCTTACAACAAGATAACTAGAACGTGTATAAAGTGCAAAAACGGGGTCCATATGCAATCAAAATAGTTATTGACCAAATTCTCTGGACTGTCTATTCGTTTCGTAAGGACTTCATCCAAACGGGACCATGTTAACCTTATAATATTACAAAAATATATATAAGAAAGATGTGCAATGTACCGTGTTTCCCCGAAAATAAGACACTGTCTTATATTTATTTTTTCTCAAGAAGACACACTAGGGCTTATACCACAAATGCATAGAAATCCTGCTAGGGTTTATTTTTGGGGTAGGTCTTATTTTCGGGGAAACAGGGTACCTACAATATAATTACAAATACAGTAACCTTATACAGACTTAATACGTGCCATCCCAGAGGATTAAATCTTTCTTTAGACTCGTCTTGTTTTTCTTAAGCATTTTTAACATACATAGTGTTTGATATTTTTTAAAAAATTCTTTTTTATTTTTTTATTAGTACGGTCATTGACCATTACATAAAAGAACTGGAAAAAAATCAGCCAGTAAAACATTAAAATGCATACAAACATTAAAATGTTAGGAGTAAGGATAAAATATTGTTAGATAATTAAAATCTCTATTTAAGTACAATATTCACTATCTAACTGCTAATAGCTTGTCTCCGGATTTTGATTGCCTGCATGGCAAATTTTGCCATGTTTAAAGTAGTTTCCTGCTCTTTGTCAGCCAGATATTCAGAAATGTTGTATTTGATGAGTAGTTGTGTGTTTGTTGATATGTCTTTAACTACTGTCAGCCTTCAGGCGTCAACTAAATATAAGAGTAGGAAGTGGAGACACAGGCTAAGGTTTTGAGCATCTCTATCCAGATTGCCCATTGAGAATACACTATGTATTAACAGGATAAGTAAGGGTGAGTGTTTTACAAATGTATAAAAATACCATAAAGATATGAAATGTAATTTTTTAGATTGTATTCGCTTTTTGTAATAATTATATTTATTTATTTGTTGTAGAAATTGTTTGTGAGATAACAAGAACATTGTTAATTCATTCAATGACGAATAAGAAACAAGTGACACAATATTGTATGTATTACAATTTTTTATTGTATTTGTAATTATATTGTAGGTACATTGCACATCTTTCTTATATATATTTTTGTAATATTATAAGGTTAACATGGTCCCGTTCGGATGAAGTCCTTACGAAACGAATAGATAGTCCAGAGAACTTCGTCAACAACTATTTTGATTGCATATGGACCCCCTTTTTGCACTTTATACACGTTCTAGTTATCTTGTAGTAAGAATATACTGTTATACCAATTTCAAGCTTTTGTGTATAGCGCTTGATTACAGCTTTCTGTTGTCCTATAGCCTCCACAATCATGACAGACAGGTAGGCTGTGGCTGAAGGCCATACTAGATGTGCTTGTTGTGGGTTCCCCGCAGGAACATAGCTGCTGCAGGGAATGGGTTTTAAAAAGCAAAAGAAGACCCAAATGGGCTCAGAATGCCACTGTGGCATTCCCACACCATTTCCCCACACTGCAACAGGCTTGGGGAGGAGTTAATTCCCTGTTTTTGCTGTTCCACAGGCATAGGATACTCCATGTGGAGCAAGAAAAACGAGGAAATTACTCCCCTCCCAGAGCTGATTCCACATGGGAAAATGGTTGAGGGGAGGCAGGATCCTGTTGTCTCCTGAAGCGGCATTCCAAGCCCCAAAGGCTCTACTTTATTTTTTAATAGCCATTCCCTTCAGCTGCTCTGTAGCTGTGGGAAATCCAGACCCAACTCTTTAAAAACCCGACCGTCTGGTTTTGTATGCAGAAGGTTCAATCCCTGATTCCCCAGCAGCTCTTGTTAAAAAGGATCAGGAAAGACTTCTACCTTGGACCCTGCAACCTGCTGTCAGGTAGACAAGACAGACTTTGGTAGACCAATGGGCTGACCCGGTAATGGGAAGCTTTGTGTATTTTCGTGTGTGTGTGTGTGTGTGTGTGTTCATGAAGTCCTTTCAGAATGGTTCCACACATCAACAAAGAGACGCTAGTTGAGGTGCTTTCTTGGTGCCCCAGATGCTGAAAGTGTGCAGCTCTCCAATTTCTTTTGAAAAAGAGGTTACAATTGTTGATTCCCCCAGCTGTTTATCAAAGCCATTACCTGCTGATGTCCAGTGTGAGCATTCCAAACTCACTCTTCATTCTGTATTTCCCTGCAGGAGCTAGACGGGGGTCAATACGAACTCCATTTTTATACCTTGAAAGGGGCACATTGAAAGACAGACATGAACAGAGCATCTTCCTGAACTGTTCCATTATTGTATAGCCCCAATACCTTTATAGGTAAACATTTTAAACTTTAAATTTTGGTTTCTATTTATTTTAATCAAAAAATGCATTTATTCGGGTAAAAGGGCTAAAAGAATGACTCAGTTCATAAGCAATATAGCCAGAGGTCATTTCGGGGGGAATCGTGGGGGATCGTAGTTCCCCCGAGTGAAATACGGGGGGGGGGCAGGGCACATGATGAAGCCCCGCCCCCTGCTTCCGGCTGCCTCGCTTCCGGCCCTCATTCAGCCAGGAGGAGGCAGGAGAAGAGGGAGGATAAGTTGCTTCCTCCCTGCCTCTCCCCACCCCTGCCTGCCTGGGGCCAGGGAGGGCCTTGGCGGGGCTTCCTCGCAAAAAAGTGGCCTTATGACACACTTCCGGTGATGTCAGGGGGTGTGGCCTTATGACACACTTCTGGTGGTGTCAGGGGGTGTGGCATATGCTAATGAGTTATGCTAATGAGTTCCCCTAGCTCTTTTTCTACGAAACGACCCCTGAGTATAGCGATGAAAGACTCTGGATTTTTAAAGAAAAAGCTTGGAGGATCTCCTATCTTGGGTTTTTAGTTAGTAGTGGGTTCTTTGCTTTCTCCCGTACATGTAGTTCCCCTTCCCTCTTTTTCTGTTAGTTATTTGTAGTGTATTAAAAAAACCAATAAAAAATTCCCCTCTGGGGGAAACAAACAAACAAACAAAAGATGCATTTATTCATTTATTTGCAAACTCATTCCCCCCCGCCCTTGCCCCATAAATGGAGAGTTCTGCACACTCCTAAGACCCAAAGAACTTCTAGAATACATCTGATTGAAATTCCTCATGAATTTTGTAAAGAATTGATTGGCCCTGAACATGGATCTCTGGACTGGGTTGGTTATATTTGCTTCCTCCTCCATGGAACACTTTAAGAGAAGATGGCTTTTTCAAAAAAGCCAGACAAATCACACATTTCACTGGATTTAGGTCATACATTTTAGAAGACACCCCCCACCACCACCTGTGAACGATTGATTATTCCGGCAAAGATAAATAGTTGCCTTCAGGGCTTTCTTTTGTAGAAAAAGCCCAGCAGGAACTCATTAGCATAATAGGCCATACCCAACAGCAGGAACTCATTAGCATATTAGGCCACAACCTGACAGCACAGCTCATTTGCATGTTAGGCTGCACCCCCATGTTACCAGAAGTGTGGTCATCCAGCCACACCCACCTATTGCTTCTTATTCTCTTTACCTTGTTTGTTGTCAAAACCCAGGGCTTTTTGCATGTTAGGCCACATACCCCTTAATTGTAGCCAATCCTAATGAGTTTCTGCTGTTGAGTGTGGCCTATTATGCTAATAAGTTCCTGCTGGGCGTGGCCAACTTGGGAGCCAGCCGGAACTCCGTTCCTGTGCGTTCCTGCCCAAAAATAGCCGTGGTTGCCTTCAGTTTCAAATATTGACTACAGTAGTGAGTGTTATATGGTTGAATGCCCAACCTAAAAGGAGCAAACCTGCACATAGGAACGACACTAGCCAGAAGCCTGCTCCTTTTCTATGTTCATGGACTATTTATCAGCCTCAGTATTCAAACATGCCACCTTCCCACTTGCAGCCTGAACTATTACCATCTCTTCTTAATTCTGTTCAACTGGCCTCTTGAGGCCAGCTATGCAGAGGTCCCAGAACTGGGAAGGCTTTCCTTGCTGCCCACTTACCAGGTCACTTCTGGAAGAGGAGAGGCCAGAACTGTACACTCCAGTTTGACGCTCATTCGTTCCCAGACAGCATGAGCTCGAAGAGGGATCCAGAACATGGGCGCTCTGCAGGACAGCAGCTCCATGACCTCTTTCTCACGCTGTGCCTTCGCTTCCGCCTAGGACAAGGATCACGGACAGTTTTAAAACTTTTTATCTATCTGTTCTATAAATACATCTGCTGGACTGGAATAAACAGGTCTAACACCCTTCTGTTTCGTGCTGCAGAATAAGCTGGCTACATTTTTTGGCATCTGAAGCCAAGAGTGGCTCAGAGGCCTTTGAAGAGAACTCATGGAGCAGCTTGCCTCAGGTACTTAAAGTAACCCATGGGCCCCTGTTAGGGTTCCCAAGTACTTACCGCGATCCGGCGGGGGAAACATGCTCTCCGGCCGGACCATTCCTCCTTGTAACACAGCATGCCGTCGCCAGGAAGTGACGCTGGTGACGCTCTGGCAATGGGGCTGAAAACTCAATGGTACCATCGCGTTTCGAGCCCCATTGCCAGAGCGTCACCCAGCATCACTTCCTGGCGACGGCATGGTGCGACACATCTGTTGTCCCTGCGGGAATGATCCTGCGAAGACATCTGTGTCCCCCGCCGAATCACGGTAAGTACTTGGGAAGCCTGGGCCCTGTTGATTGCATGATGACATTTGTTTTTGATTTTCCCTATGCATGGAGTATGGGATTTATTTCAGGGATTACAAAGGGGGACCTAACATTTTAACAGGATTGTTTTGCTTGCTGTATAGCAGTTTTCATTTATGGTATTGTACATGTTGTTGGCACAGTGTAGATATGCAGTAAAGCGGAGCACAAGCTGTTTAACGAATAAAGTCAGTTTATTAAGAAGGGAATGTCAGACTCTGTACTTCGTTTGCCATGTTGATTTCTGTTCTCTGTGATTCTTTCGCTTAGAGCTGGAAGAGGGGGAGTGAATGGGGGAAAGTATGTGTGGGAACGAGCTTTGCTAGACACCTGTAACAGATTCCAAGTGGCCTCCCAAGGAGGGAAGACAAGTGACCAATGCTCCCTCTAAGTTGTTGAGTTCTGTGAGCAAAAATTCTACTTTGTGAGCTACTGGCATTAAAGTAGTGAGCAAGCGATTGGGATACTGCATCAATTAGTTTGCTCTGGAGCCGTCCTTCCTGAGCCAAGACAAAAATGTGTGAGCCGGAGGCTAAAAAACCGTGAACTGACTCACACTAACTCAGCTTAGAGGGAATATTGCAAGTGAAGCCTTTGCTGCCAGGAATGCTGTCATAGGTACATTTTGTAGTTCGCAGGTGGGGGGGGGGAGGTAAACTGTGCTTTGGCTTGGGATGAATGACCAGTGTGACTGGATCTTGGCATGGGGGGGTAGTTTGAAGTGGGTATAATAGTGGGCTTGGTGCTAATGCTCACCAGTTCTTACACCTGTATCGACTGCATATCTCAATAAACAAATCTTACACTTGAAGAGAGTTGTTGGGAGTGAGTACGCACAGGGGTCTGACAGGGAACAAACTTTGTAAGAAAGAGGAGAGAAAAAGAGAAGTCTAACTGTCTAACTAGCTAGGAGGAGGTCAGTAACTCAACAGGAGCGGGAAAAATCCTAATTGAGCAAATCAGAAGACAGGAAGGAGACTATTTGAAAATAGTAGGAAGTCCCTAATCTCACTATGACAACTATTTGTCTCCTCTGCTGCCCCCTGCAGGATGTTCTTGTCATCCTCTTTATGTATGCACAATATACGTTACATATTCCAGCATGTTACTAACTTTCTGCAACAGAAACTGATGGGTATTTGCTGTTTGTTTTTAGAATTGCAGCCTATGTTCATCAATGAGTCAAATAGAATATTCGTTGTACTTAAGAGCTGGATGCCTTCATTGATACACAGCGGAGGGGCTGTGGCTCAGTGGCAGAACATCTAGTTAATTAAAAGGATCAGGTCATAGGTGATGATAAAGATCTCTGCCTGAGATCCAGGCAGAGTAGACAACACTGACCTTGATAGACCAAAGCTCTGACTCAGTAGAAGGTAAATACAAGGTATGCAAATGAAGTAACATTTCTGTATTTCTGACATCAGCTTGGACCCCACAGATGAAGAGATATCCTGTCAGGAAATGTGACTTTCTTGCCCAGGAATTGTGGGGTAGAGGAAGTTAAAGGTCTGGAGTGGGAGTGGGAATCAGTGACACCCCCTCTCCATAGAAATCCTCTGCTGGATCCAGCCTAGAATGATCCATGCCCTTCCTGGCTCATTAAAGCGGGCTACGAGGGTTTTTGAGATGCCTTAATTGAGATTATCAACGTCCCTTGTTGAGGGGCTGTTCCCGGGGGCACTCAAGGAAGCGATGGTCCACCCTCTCTTGAAAAAACCAACCCTGGATCTGGCTGAATTGGCCAACTATCGGCTGGTTTCCAATTTGCCCTATCTGGGCAAATTAATAGAGAGGGTGGTGGCGATACAGCTACAGGGCTTTCTGGATGACGCTTCTATCCTTGATCCATTCCAGTCCAGTTTCCGCCCGGGATACGGGACGGAGACAGTGCTGGTTGCCTTTACTGACAACCCCCAGAGACATCTGGATTGGGGCGGTTCGGCAGCACTGTTCTTGTTAGATCGGTCGGCTGCATTCGATACAGTCGACCATCAGTTGCTGACCCACCGCCTCACCAATGTGGGGATACAGGGGCTTGCCTTGCAATGGCTTGCCTCTTTTCTCCAGGGTCGGGGACAAAGGGTGGTGCTGGGGGAACAGCAGTCCAGGAGACACCCGCTTGAGTGTGGTGTGGCTCAGGGGGCGGTGCTTTCCCCGATGTTGTTCAATATCTACATGCACCCCCTTACCCAGATTGCCCGGAGGTATGGGCTGGGGTGTCACCAGTACGCTGATGACACCCAGCTCTATCTGATGTTGGGTGGCCAGTCAGACTCCAGTCCAGAAGATCTGGACCAGGCATTGCAAGCCGTGGCTGGTTGGCTTAGACTGAGCTGGCTGAAACTAAACCTGGCGAAGATGGAGGTCCTGTGCCTGAGTCAGGGTGGGTTGAGGATTAGGGATACAAAGTCCCCCCGGGGGGCGGGGAAACCCCCACCCCAGAGGCCTGTTCCCCGGCACCGCCGGATTGGGCCCCGGGGGAACCCCTCCCCGACGTGCGCGTCACCCAGAAGTGACGCGGGCACGCTGGGCACGCTGGGGGCGGGGCCATGGCCATACAAGGGAAAACTCTATGGTTTTCCCTTGTATGGTCGTGTCCCCGCCCCCAGTGTGCCCGGCGTCATAACGTCACTTCCTGGTAACGTGTGTGCGGCGCGCGCGTGCTTTGCGCATGCTCAGGGATCCACCCAGGAGTCCCCCGCCACCAAGGTAAGTTCCACTTGGCAACTCTATTGGGGATGGGCATCCCACTCCCGACCTTTGACAGGGCGCCATTGGTGCCAGCACCAGTGGTTAGGAGTCTGGGAGTGCTCCTGGATCCCTCCTTAATAATGGAGGCCCAGGTGGCAGCCACTGCTAAGTTGGCCTTCTATCGTCTTTGGCTGATTTGGCAGTTGGCTCCCTTCCTCGATCACAATGACCTGGCTACAGTGATCCATGAGACGGTCACGTCAAGATTAGACTACTGTAATGCTCTCTATATGGGGCTGCCCTTGTCGCAAATCCGGAAGCTTCAGCTAGTGCAGAATGCCACGGCTAGGCTCTTGATGGGCTTCCCTAGATGGGAGCACATCTGGCCGGTGCTGAAGGCACTGCACTGGCTGCCAATAGCATACCGAGTTCGCTTCAAGGTGCTGGTACTTACCTTTAAAGCCCTATATGGCCAGGGTCTGACATACTTGAGGGACCGCCTTTCCCCATACATACCCCAGAGAGTTCTACAGTCGGGGTCACAACATCGTTTAACTACTCCAGGCCCTAAGGATGCCAGGCTCACTGTTACTAAGGCCAGGGCCTTTTCAGTGGCGGCTCCTCTCTGGTGGAATGAGCTCCTGGAGGAGATCAGGGCCCTGCGGGACCTTGTGCAGTTCTGCAGGGCCCGCAAGACAGAGCTCTCCCACCAGGCTTTCAACTAGGAGCCACCGTCCACCAACAACAACTATTATTACTATTAACATCTATGGTAGTAGGCCAGCCTTGCATGGAGATCAAGCTACAGCTTCGTAGGAGGCCAGAACACCACTGATTTGGGACTTCAGCATTACATTTTATAGCACATCACCTTTAACTTATTGAACGATCACAGCTGTGAGCACTTTAATTGTTTAATTGTTAATTGTTTACTGTATGTTGGTTTTAACTATTTTTAAATGTTTTATATGACCAGGCACATGGTGATGAAAGTGTAAGCCGCCCTGAGCCCATTCACGGGGGGGTGGGGGATATAAATATAATAAACAAACAAACAAAGAAAGAAATAGAATTTAGCTTCTTCCAATGTTTTTTCAGCTCATTCATGATCCCTTGACAAATTTGAGGACCAAACTTCATGAGATGCTACAGATCATCGACAGTGCTGGAGAAAGGAGAGGTTTAACACTGCACTGTTTCCATGATGGAAAATGCCCCCCTTCCAATCTATTTTAGGCTCTAGTAAGGAAAAAGACTGGTACCTATTCTTTTCACCCTTCTGAGGCTTAAAACAGTCCAGAGGGACCACTTCCTAACAACTACACACCACTGGCTCCTGCCTATGCAGACTTAGACAAGTGTTGCGGATTAGTAGATGACAAAAGCAGATTAATGTTTTGCCAGAATTCCCTTAACTCTTTGCTGGTATTCAAAGGGGTGGTTCAGGCATTTGTCAGTTGCTGTAAGCAAAGTGGCCTCAGCAGCCTGCCTGGGGGATGGAGCTATGTGGAGGAACATGTGCTTTCCCCTGGTTGCCGCACAGACACGAATCACGGCCGGGAAGTAGTCGCTATGCCCAGGAGTTCATTAAGTCAGAATTACTTCCTCCATGCAGTTGTGGCCCTGGGGCCGCATATGGAGCAATTTATGGACATATCTAGACTTGCTTAAAAGCAACTGGAAAATGGAGCCAGAGGTGCTGCTGGAATTCCATAATGGCTTGCTAAGACTCTGTCACAGTCCACCTCCAGCCTCTTTGTCCGCATAGATTTACCAAGTTTGCATTGCTATGTGAATGGAAAAGCCAACAATGAACAGCTGTATTTGACAAAGGGAACTTTTACTCTTGAAAGCTTATACCCCCAAAATCTTGTTGGTCTCAAAGGTGCTACTGGACTTTTATCTAGCTCTTCCACTTAACAGACAAAGCTGCTTCCTGTTGAGCCAGACCATTGGTCTAAAAAGGTCAACTTGATTGTCTACTCTGACCAGCAGCAGCACTCAAGGGTCTCAGGCAGAGATCTTTCACATCATTTCCTCCCTGACCCTTTTACCTGGAGGTGCTGATGAGTATTGAACCTGGGACATTCTACATGCAGCCAGCACTCTACTGCTAAGCCATGGCTCCTGTTGTTGAATCTGCAATCCAAACAAGCCATTTTTAACACCCAGAAATACCTCCTCTCACCTTCCTCCGAAGGGCCTTCTTGTCAGCCCTCACCCGCAAGAACCGGCAGTGTTGAATGACATCTTTCTCCAGCTTTTCCATCTCATTCCCAAACCGGACCCTCTTCTGGCCCCTCTTCTCCACCTCCAAAATGGCAGCCTCCTGCCTTATCTTGGATTCCCTGCAGATGGTAAAGCACAAAGCATAGCTCTATGCTTAACATGTCAATGGAGCTGGCCCAAAGATCTTTGGAGCCCTTGGCAGATTATTATTTTGGTGCCCCCTCCCATTCAACATACATACACATACATAATCAATGGGCTCAATCCAAGGGCTGCAACCTGAAGCGTGCTTACCTGGGAGGAATCCCATTGAACACGGCGAGTAGGCATGCGTAGGAGGAATGCTGCTTCAGTGCCCTCTTTGCCCTGAACCCTGGACCCCTGGGGCTGTCTATTGCCCTCTAGCTCTTTTGGCACCCCACTCCCAACTCTGGTATCCTAGACCAAAGGTGTCAAGCTAATTTGTTATGAGGTCCAGATGTGACTTTGTCGGGCTGGGCCATATGTGCCATGAAACGTAATGCCAGGTACCAGAGATATAAACTTTATATAGGACAGCAACTGGTAAGCTCTGAGTTGGTGTGTCCTCACTGCAAGGCCCCATGGGCTGGGAGGGGGTGCGGAGGAAAACCCACATGGGTGGACTGCAGAGTCAGCAGTGCTGGACAGACACTCCCAAGCCCCAACAGAGGATCATCTGCATACCCCTCCACATGTAAACGCTGATCCCTGAGGTCATCCAAGACAGCATCCCCAGAGCTTCAGACCCAGTGAAGAGGTATGAATGTGGCTGCAGTGGCTCCCAACTTGTCTAGGGCAGTGGCTCCCAACTTACCGATGAGGCTTACCTGAAGTGATGGGGTTCTGTTTGACTGCCGCAGACGAGGTTGTTCCGCCATACTAAAGCCACAATTGGAGTGGCTTCGCCCACCTCCACCCCCAAGCAGCCTCCTGTTCCCTCCCTTTCATCAGTTGCTTGCAGGCTGCATAACAACCCTGGATGGGCTGGTTCTGCCCCCCGGGCCTTATGTTTGACACCCCTGCCCTAGACAGTCCACAAGGTTTGCCTCTTAGGAGATACGCTGTCTCTGAACATCAGTACATGGGGTGCAACCTGGGTCTGAATAGTCTGCACCAACTCTCTTGATCTCTGTTGATTCCCTTGCCCTTTGATCTACACTTTTAAGCACCTCTAGGATATTTCTGTCTATGCAGGTCTTTGCATCTGTGTTATCCATATGTGCAGAACCCATCACAGGAAGACCTGCAGTGGAGACTCCCACTTGCTGCTAGACATGGATGCCAAAGTGCTCCATCACAGGTTGGGGTATTGGTGGAGGTGTCTGCCATTTGAAACAAGAGGCTGAAACCCTCCTTTGAAAGGAGATTTTGGAGGGCTCCCTTCTGCTCAGGGCTGTAGCTAGTGGTGGGGCTTCAGGGGCTCAGCCCCTTATCAAGTGGGGGAGGGAGCCCCAGAGCCAGCCAGTGAGTCAGCTCTTGGAGAGCTCTCAGAGAGCCGACTCATTGGCTCAGCTGGCTGGCGCAGATGCAGCGAGCCAGTGCATTGGCTCTCCCAGCCTATAGTAGCAAGTCCACAGGGGGTCAGTGTTGCTGAATATATCCATCCAGACACATGGGTATGAAATTTAGATGTCCCCAAAGCCAAGTAGTTAGAAATCTTTGGCTGAAACCATGGTTGCAGCTGCAGCTGGTACAAGCCCGCATGACACAGCTGTGCAGCTTTATGTTGAACTGAAGTCTCAATAAAAGAATATTAACTAGATCTACGTGTGGCCATACTGCACTTCTGCACCCAGTGAAGTCTCAGGCGGGGTGTCTCTTCTTTTGATTTGCATCTATTGGTTTTCTGTAGAAACAATCCCATTGGAGATTGTACACGTACACGTTAACGTTATTTCTTTAAATTTTCTGGGATGAATCTGTGATTCTTGTCAAGTCATGCTTCCAGATCTGCCTCCAGAAAATTTACATAGCCAACTAATTCTGGCAAAAAGTATGCAAATCTGCGATCATGAGTCACTGCACACACATGCTCATGCACACACATAGCTGGCAGGTTGCGTACAAATGGACAAGAGGTGGTTGAGTAATTAAATCAAATTATTTAATGTAAGCTGCAACCCTGCGTCTGCTTGGCTGGGAATAAGCCCCATTAATTAAACTCTGTGAGGCTCTGATTCCGAGTAAACACACTTAGGATCGCCAAGTCATTATGCTTTGTATTTTTGGAAAACTTGTATTTAGTAATCTTTTGGCCATACCATGACATTTCTGACACCAGAGTAAGAGCAGACGCAATGGACAGATCGGAAAGAGTGAACCCCTCTTCCTTCTCACTTCATTGGCACCCAGGAAGTTGATATGCAGAAGAAAAAATACAAGAAATAAACAAACACAATCAAATAAAATATTGCAAAACTGGGAGACAGAGCCAGTGCGGTACAGTGGTTAGTGTTTTGGACTAGGATCTGGGAGAGCCAGGTTCGAATCCTCAAAGTGCTGTAGTAGCTTGTTGGGTGACCTTGGGCCAGTCACACACTCTCAGCCTAACCTATCTTACAGGGTTGTTGTGAGGATAAAATGGAGGCAAGGGGGATGATTTAGGTCCTTACTGCAAGAGAGTATAAATAAAGTAAAATAAAATACAAGGGTTTATAAATGCATGAGTGCCCTAACTATTTTTCCTCAAATAAACGATCTCTGACCGTCAAGGTCTCAATCCTTCCAAATCTGTCCCAGGAGTTTTTTCCCTTTGTTAAACAGTTCCCCTTGTTTCTGCCTATATTGGCCATTGCCCTGATTGGGCACACAGTTGGGTGTAAAAACTTAAGTCAGCAGCACCAAAGAATTAATAATGAAAGTCTTCTTCTTTATACTCAGGCTACCCTGGTGTGAATTTGTCAGAATTTAGACAGATGTGTGTGTATAGGGTATGTGTATCCCTGATCACATATGGTAATGTCTGTGGAACAATTTCTGAAAAATCTTAAATGACATCAATTATGATTCTTTTTTAGCATGCAACATTCCAACCCTTTCTTGAGTCAAAATGGTTTTCATTAGAAATTAATCAAAGCATGCTGGAATTAGAAAGGAAGGCTTCTTTTGATATGTAGTAAGAAAGCGCCTGAAATTTTTCTTTTACATAGGCCCCATTCACACGGAGAATTTGCCACGGGAGAGCGACGAGTGCATGGCGGATTATCCAGGCGCGATCATACCACAACATCTGGGAAGTGGAGCGCACCCGTAGCAAACCCGTGGCATACCGTCAAAAGTGCAGGATTAAAAACTACCTGCTCAGAGGTACTAGCAACCGGTTGGCCATGGGCTGCCTCCGGAGTCCCTCGGTGTGATCGCGCCAGCCGTGACTTTTCCCTCCGGCCCCTCGTTGATGCGCAGGCACGGAGGGAAGGAACCGTAGAGTGCCGCCGACGCGTGGGATCGCATTATGGCGGCTCTAATTGCGACGGTGCAAAAAGCCCCGCCTCCCCCCATGTTATCCGGCCCGTGTGACTAGGGCCATAGTAAGTTTTCTACTCTTCCTACCCCCGCCCAACCCTATATCCATGGAAACTTGGTTCTGGATGTAGATAGGAAGATGCCCCACTCATAGCAACCTATCACAAGTCCTTATTGAAATCCGTTTCCTTACTGCATACATTCCCTTGCAAATCACACCTGTTGATACCTTTGTCTCATCTGGCATGCAGAGTGCCATGTTTGTTCAGATGTGGAACTAGCTGGGGCATTTTAGGAGGATGTATTACCCCACCATCATTCTTCTTGCTGAAAATAAGCCATATCATAGTGAAAGGAGGCATCTGATGAAAGAAATCCATTTGTCTCAGCTTTCTCCAGGTGCTGCAACTAGCTGTCTGAAATAAGGAGGTGCTGTCTGGAATACCAGACCAGCTGCAATTAAATGATAAAGACCAAGACCACAAGGACAGCAGAGATATTAGGCCTCAGACCTTCCAGAAATTGCAAACTTATCCCATATGTCAAACTAGCAGACACTTCCCACAATTAGAAAAGACAACTTTAGACATTTATCTGCTAGTTTGACATATTTATTGCTTTACAACTGTTGACCGTATAGCCTTAACTTGTTATTCAGTGTCACTTTGCATAGCTTGATCATCATCATGTTGCATGTTAATTCGCTGTTCATTCTCTGGCTGTAAGTCTGAACCCTGACTGGCATTCTAATGTATTTGATAAAGTATAAGTGCACATGAAAGATCATACCTTGAATAAACCTTTGTTGGTCTTAAAGGTGCCATTGGACTCTACATTTGTTGTAAGGGGGAGAAGGTTGTATTAATCATCAGTCACAGGTTGTTGTGAATGGTCACTGCCCTTCTCCTCAACACTTTCTTGAATGTTGTATAGAAATGGCACAAGTGACAGTTCTTTCATTTCATGGCCTTTGAACCCCAGTTTCCCTGTTTGTGTGTGTATCTGCAGACTGAGTTTTCACTTTGCACATCTGTCAAAGCAAGCTGTGGTCCATATACACCTTTGCTACAATAAAATGGTTAGTTTTTAAGATGCCTCAAGACCGTTTTTGTTCTAACCCTTGGTTGTGTTGTTCTGTCCGCCCCTGCCTTTGGCTTACCTGGTCCTGAACTTGGTCTTCCTTGTGGTAGACGTCATTTGCAAATCTTGGTGCCTTTCCTCCTTTTGCTCCTCCTCCCTATGGTGGAACAAGGTTCGGGTTTCCATTCTGGGAGTTTCAGAGGAATCTTTCCTGCAGGGAATAACAGCATGATGCTGTTCAAGAAAACCAACCATGACAGACAGCACAAAAGGAGGGTTACCATGCCAAAGCCATGCCATATTAAGGCACACACGCACACAAAGATAGACTGCCTGAGCATCCCATTCTCCTTGTCAGAGCCCTAGCCAGAGCAGACAGCCATAATTTCATTACTGAACTCACTACGGAAGCACAGGATTGGGTTCAGAAGCATGCATGTGTACAGATTTCCACTTTAAACAACATTTGCACAGTGCTGACTTGTTAATCCTTGTGTCAGCCAACCCCCTCTCATCTGAGCACTACGTGCCATTTAACTTACAGGGCCCTGTAGGCCACTGCCCAAGAAGGCCACTGCTGACCAGTAACAAGCATAACCAAAGTCTAGCAACTCTGCCAGAGCCTCAGGGGCCACTTGGCTCAGGCTGTTCATCAGCAACAGTAATTGGTGTCAGTTTACCAACTGTCTTTCCCCACTCTGCTGCCAGTTTTCAGGAGGAAGCAATGGGTGCACTAAATACACAGTTGTTTGCACCGCCGAGGTGAGGGGCCACTTGGTCTTACTTGTTGCAGGGCCAGTTCCATCCTCTCCCCTCTCCTGACCATGCACAAAGTTGATTGGGTGCAGAGGTCATTTCGGGGGGGATTGCGGGGGATCGCAGTTCCCCCGGGTGAGGTATGGGGAGCGGGGCACATGACGCAGCCCCGCCCCCTGCTTCCGGCCGCCCCGTTTCCGGCCCTCATTCAGCCAGGAGGAGGCAGGAGAAGAGGGATGGTAAGTTGCTTCCTCCCTGCCTCTCCCCACCCCTGCCTGCCTGGGGCCAGGGAGGGCCTTCGCGGGGCTTCCTTGCACTCCCGCCGGCCTTGCAGGTCCACCGCTGGGCCCCTCATGGGACTCGGCAGTGGAGCTGCAAGGCCGGCGGCCGGGACCGTTGGGGGCAGGGTGTGTGGCCTTATGACACACTTCCGGTGATGTCAGGGGGTGTGGCATATGCTAATGAGTTATGCTAATGAGTTCCCCTAGCTCTTTTTCTATGAAACGACCCCTGATTGTGTGCTCCATGCTAAAGCCCCCCCCCCAATGATCTTGGAGAAGATTTTGAAGTGTAAAAATAGCGTGGGGGGGAATCTTTGGATCTGATAACCACTCAAGTACTTGGGGAGGCAAGTGGCAGAAGGGGCGGGGGACTGGAAATACTGTGTGGTGGAAGGGCATCACACATGCAATGATGTCACTTCTGGGGAATACCTGAAAGTGATGGCTGTAGCTCTAGAAATCACAGGAAACCGGAAACAACATCATCACATGCACAATGGTGGGGAATGGGAACTTGGGGTAGGGGATCCCCTACCCCAACCAAGGGCTTGACAGTCCTGCCCTGCAATTACATTCCTCCCCCACCCCATATGATTTGTTCCTTGGCCAAGGCACAAAAGTTACTGTTTGGGGTGGCACCATGAGGTGGGTACTGTTGCATTGTGGAGGCTTGGCTGGCTCCCAGGTCTATGGGTCTATGCTGCCACCAACTGTGTCCGAGTCGTCCCTACGGTAATGACACAGAACCCTGTTTTGGACCTGATCAATGTATGGCATTCCAAGAGGGGGTAGGTGTATCACAGAGTTGCCAATTTTGGATTGGGAAATTCCTGGAGGTTTTTCATGTGGATCCTGTGGGATACGCTGTAACGAAATGGCTGTCAGGCAGAGGCAGCAGTTTATTTTAAAATGGCTGCCAGTCAGGTAGTCCTTCTGGAGGGGGGAAGTGCTCCATAGGGAACAATGGAACTGCCATACCTCCCTGCCTACATTTCCCAGCAGCTTTAGGGGAAAAGTGCGGGAAAGTATGGACCCACCCCAGGGGCGGAGCCAGCCAGATAAAGGGTTCTGCTCATCTAGGGAGGAGTCAGTTGGCCTTCGCCTCAGCCTTGGAGGAGAGCTTCAAGGGGTGGTGTACAGGAGGGACTCCTGTTACCTCAGACTCCGTGGGCAATCCAGGCCACTATAAATCGTGGTGGAGAGCCAGGAGGGTGGCAGTCCATGTTCCCTCTAAGCTGTGGAGTCTTGTGAGCAAAAATCTTACTTTGTGAACGACTGGCATTAAAGTTGTGAGCGAGCGATTTGGCTGCTGCAGAAATTAGCTTGTTCTGGAGCCATTTTTTTCTGAGCAAAGACAAAAATGTGTGAGCCAGAAATTAAAAAACTGTGAGCTAGCTCACACTAACTCAGCTAAGTGGGAACACTGGTGGCAGTACTGGTGACCAGTCCTGAGGAGGGCTGGGGTTTCTCTTCAACAACAAGGAGGGGGAAAGCAAATCCTATCCTGTGGCCACAACCTCCAGAAGTAGAAAGGGTGTGTGTAGGGGACAGAGGAATGGCATTTTGATCCTGCTTATTTTCTGCCCGGTTGTGTTGAAGTGCCTGTGTTATTTTCTGTGCCTAACCTTGCATATAGTTTAAGTAAATCTTCTTTTTGAGTTATAAGACCTGGTAGTGCCTTGACCACATAGTCCTCCGCACTCAGCACTTTACCAGAGGCAAAGGGAGGCCAGGGAACCCAAATCAGAGAGGTTGCCAACTCTCCAGGGGGTGCCCAAAGATGGAGGTACCCACTTTCCCGGGTTGGGGAATCAGCCAGAGGGGTCTCACTGTCCCTCTAGGAAGGCGGTGTGAATCCAGTGAGTGGTGGCAACGAATGAGGAAGGGGAATAGCCCCACCAGGCAGGGTGGGCAGACGAAAACAGGGGCTTGCGTGCCAGCGAATGGCTATTCAGTCTCTCAGGGCTGGGGGCGGGTTCCAGTTTCGCCACTCTCCAAAGTAGTCATTTTCTCCAAGGGAACTGATCTCTGGAGGTCAATTGTAATTCTGGGAGACCTCCGATTCCCACCTAGAGACTTGCAACCCCAGCTTGCCTGGGGGTGACAAAATACCTTGAACCGACCTTGCCCTCTCCCACCTGCTCCCGGTTCTGTCTATGTTAATCTGCCTCCCAAGCAGAGGTCATTTCGCGGGGGATCGCAGTTCCCCCGGTTGAGGTACGGGGGGCGGGGCACATGACGAAGCCCCGCCCCCTGCTTCCGGCCGCCCTGCTTCCGGCCCTTATTCAGCCAGGAGGAGGCAGGAGAAGAGGGAGGGTAAGTTGCTTCCTCCCTGCCTCTCCCCACCCCTGCCTGCCTGGGGCCAGGGAGGGCCTTCGCGGCGCTTCCTTGCACTCCCGCCGGCCTTGCAGGTCCACCACCGGGCCCCTCATGGGGCTCAGCAGTGGAGCTGCAAGGCCGGCGGCGGCAGCCGGGACCGTTGGGGGGGGGGGGTGTGGCCTTATGACACCCGGTGATGTCAGGGGGTGTGGCATATGCTAATGAGTTATGCTAATGAGTTCCCCTAGCTCTTTTTCTACGAAATGACCCCTGCTCCCAAGTATCTTTAAGAATTATTCTCAAGGTCTTTTTTGGCAGAGCAGTTGGCCAAGGTTAAATTTCTAATTGGTGGGAGTGTTCGGTGCACTTTTTAAAAAGAAGCTTTGTCTGATTTTATGCATGAAGGTAGTTTTCCAGCAGGCACTTTGCCCTGAGGCTGAAAGGTTGGGCAGATCAAAAAGTACAGCACACCTCGTAAACCATTAGTGGCACACAAATACTGTAGCAGTTTGTTTCTTTTAAATCCAGTAATAAGAAATTAATAACAACAATGTTGCTTTTTTTGATCAAAGACTGCATTTTGCCGCGCTCTCCCAGTTTGAGTGCATGAGGCTGAAATATCTTAACAAGCAGAGTAAAGTCAGTCACTGTCAAGAGGTGCAAAGAAAGGGAGGCAAGGCAAAACAAGCCAGCTACCCTTGCTGGCCGACATCCATTTTGAGTCATCAGCTGCCAAAGACTACTACATAGTTCAGGCTCCCTTTGGGAACAGCAACAGGCTCTTTTTAGACACGGCCTGCTTAGGGATTAAACACAAATAACATTGGCCTGTACGGTTGCCAACCTCCAGCTGAGTCCTGGAGGTCTCCCAGAATTACAACTGATCTCTGGACTACATAGATCAGTTCCTCTGGAGAAAAACAGCAGCTTTGGAGGGTGGACTTTATGGCACTATACCCTGATAATGGCCCTCCCCTCCCCAAACTGTGCTCTCCCCAGGCTCAACACCGCCCCCCCGCCATTCTCTAGGAATTTCTCAACCCAGAGTCGGCAACCCTACCTGTGTCTTACCACTGCACTCAGCTATGGCTGAAACCTTCCTCAGGAACCTTCCTCTGACTGTAGGGGCTGTTCCTCCAATGGAAGTGCACTTAAATTGGAGAAAGGCTCCTTTGGTTGGAGGAAAGGCTCCCCACGCTTCGCTGAGTGAAACAGAGGACTGAGGCGATTCCTCTTCTGTCCCCCCAAATTTGCATAATCTACCTTGCAACAGCAGCCCTATGTTTATTTGTTATTATTATTTATCCCTTGAAAAAGAAGCAGGTGTGAGGAGAGGGCAGTTCGGATTGGGACCATAGTGCACAGGGAAGGGGGTTTTGAGACTCCCTGTGCCACTTTATTATTTTAGGATGCTTTTATCCAGCTCTTTCTCTAAAGAAGTCAAGGTGTACATCAGTCTCCTTTCCTCCATTTTATCCTCACGGCAACCCTGTGTAGGGTCGCCAACTTCCAGGTGAGGCCTGGAAACCTGGATATCCAGATGACAGAAATTAGTTTCCCTGCGCTGTGTGGATTGTGGACTCTATGGCATCATACCTTGACGAGCTCACTTCCCTCCTCACTAGGCTTGCCAAGTCCCCCCGAGGGGCGGGGAAATCCCCGCCCCAGAGGCCCGTTCCCCGCCACCACCAGATCGGGCCCCGGGGGGAACTCCACCGTGACATGCACGTCACCAGGAAGTGACGCGACCACGCCGGGGGCGGGGCCACGGTCATCCGAGGGAAAACTATGGTTTTCCCTCGGATGGTCGTGGCCCCGCCCCCAGCGTGGTTGCGTCACTTCCTAGTGACGTGGATGTGGCGCACACGCGCGCACTCCGGGATCGACCCGGGAGTCCCCCGCTTCAGGACAAGGTACGACTTGGCAACCCTACTCCTCACACCCCACCTACCTCCCCAGGCTCTACCCCCAAATCTCCAGGAATTTCCCATCCCAGAGTTGGCAACCCTACCTGTGAGCAATGTTTCCACTAAGCTGAGTTAGTGTGAGCTAGCTCAGTTTTTTAGCCTCCGGCTCACACATTTTTGTCTCCGCTCAGGAAGGAGGACTCCAGAGCCAACTAATTTAATACAGTAGCCAGATCACTCGCTCACAACTTGAATGCCAGCAGCTCACAAAGTAGAAATTTTGCTCATACCTTAGAGGGAGCATTGCCTGTGAGGTAGGTTAGGCTGAGAGAGAGAGAGTAACTGGCCCAAGGTGGCAGAGTAGGGGTTTCAACTTAGGTTGACAGCTGGCTCTCCTGAAAAAATGTTGAGGAAACTTCTAGGAACTGACTGAAATACTCCTGTGTTTGTCCGTTATGTTTCAGTGGGGGTGTTTTGCCTTTGCAGTGTCCTCCCCCTCAAGGCCTGCTTTAGGCAACAGGCCAAAACATTTATTTTTATCCAGGCTCAGTCTTTTAAAACTATTTTTATGGTCTGCTTCTAGCTGGACTGTTTTATGGACATCAGTTTAGGACGCTCAGTATTGATTGATGCTGTTTTTATACCCCTCACTTGTTTTATTATGTTTTTATGATTTTACCGTATTGTTTTTACTCTCTGAGCTGCATCAAGCAGGTCTGGAGAGATGGCATATACATTTTCTAAAGCAATTAATTCTGCCATATGATCTCCCATGCAGATCTGCTGCTCTGCTTCCCATATTATTTTACTCATTCTTGTATCTATCTCTCAGGCACTCTTTCTGACACTGAAAACATAGAAACTGGGAGGACATGGAGGAAAAAGGGGGAAGTTTAAACTTCCCAAAGGGGGAGAAGTCTGATAATGGCCCTTGTGGAAAACCGCTTACTCCTTCATTTCTGATTCCTCATCCTAAGATTTAACTCTTTCTCCTGGAGACCCTGAAAAGTGAAGGTTTGGTACAATACCAGTCCCTGGTCACCAAATTCTAGGGATCCCAAGTCCCCCCGGGGGGCAGGGAAACCCCCGTCCCAGAGGCCCGTTCCCTGGTGCTGCTGGATCGGGCCCTGGGGGAACTCCTCCCCGACGTGCGCATCACCCGGAAGTCTATGGTTTTCCCTTGTATGGTCATGGCCCCACCCCCAGCATGCCCAGCATCATAACGTCACTTCCTGGTGACGTGTGTGTGGTGTGCGCGCTTTGGGATCCACCCAGGAGTCTCCCGCCGCCAAGGTAAGTTCCGCTTGGCAACCCTACCAAATTCAGATCCATCTCTCAGAAAGAATTTGGTCTCAAACACTTGTTAGACAACTCATCTTCCATAATCTGTGAAATCCTGTTGACTCAATGAACTAACGAGCTAGATTTGAGTCCAGTAGCACTTTAGAGACCAACAAGCTTTCTGGGATATAAGCTTTCAGCAAATCTGGTTAAAGGAGCTTTGAAACTCAAAAGTTTATACCACCCAAATTTTGTTAGCCTATCAGGTGCTACTGGACGTGAATTTAGCTCTTCTGTTGCAGACCAACATGGCTACACTCCTGAGCCTAAATGAGCAATAGGGTATTTTTTTGTTCAGATTCTAGTTTTATTGCATGCCTCAGTCCCAAAAGAATGGAACAGTCAGAAGATGTATTTTCTATTTTAATTAGACATCTGAGGCTAATCCTTTTAATAAGCAGTTGATGCTCAAAATATGACAGACACATTTTAAAATAGCCCACAGGCTAAACAGTTGCAGTGTACATAACGTACTCAGTGTGTAACAACACATATGCCCCTGTCATTCTCATATCAGCAGAGCTCAAGTGAAGGGCAAGCTTTCATCCCTTTGGCATAAGAAAAGCTTTAAGAGCCTTGAAAAAGGAATCCCAGTCCCCCCTCCCCCTTAAATGGAGAATTAAACATAATTTTTGAACAGAAGAATTCAAAGAAATAAGTGAAGTTTCAAGGAGGCTGCCTACATCTAATCGTTGTTCATTCAGCTGGAGACAGCTATAAAGGTTTGCAGTAGGCTGCCCTGTAAGCCACCCTGAGCCGGCTCAGGCTGGGAGGGCGGGGTAAAAACTCAAATAAATAAATAAATAAATAATGTTGATCCACCTGTCAAGGCTGGGGCCACTGAGGGCAGACAGCAGTCCATGCACAGCTGGGCCTATGCTTGAGACACAAACTGAGGGCCCACCCTAATGGTGAAGAACCTGACTGAAGTCGGCGACTTTATAAGAACAGATGTGGCCTTACTGGCTGTTTGGTGTCACCTGATCTGTTGTGGGCTGCCACTGGCATCTTCTGTAGCTGTGATGCTGTCAGGGGTGGGCTAGCCATTTGATGTACAGGGAAATTTCCTGGTGGCCCACACCATGATAGAGGTTTACTGGTAGGGTTGCTAACCCTGGGCTGGGAAACTCCAGGAGATTTATAGGTGGAGTCTGGGAAGGGGAGGGAGCTCATTAGGGATGTTATTCCATAGAGTACACGTTCCAAAGCAGTCATTTTATTCAGGGGAACTGATGTCTGTAGTCTAGAGATCAGTCATAATTCCGGGAGAATGCCAGGCCCCACCTGGAGGATGGCGGTAGAGATACCAGCCTCCAGGTGGGACCTGGGGTTCCCCTGGAATTACAGATTGTCTCCAGACTACAGAGGTCAGTAGTTCCCCCGGACAAAATGGATGCTTTGGAGGGTGGACTCTGTGGTATTGTACTCCACTGTCCCTGTCCTCCTCAGGCTCCATTCCCAAATCTCCAGGAGTTTCTCACCCTGGATCTGGCAACCCTAACCCCCCATCCCCTGCTGGTGGTCCGGGGGGGGGGGACCTGGAACCCTTAGTTGTGGAGGGCACTGCTGGCCTGACCTGATCTGTGCTGGGTGGGGGGGACCTGGCAACCCTATAAATAAATAAATAAACAAACAAACCCTAGTTGGCGGTGGAGGGAGGACGCAGAGCCATGCGCCAGTAACTCTCCTGATGATGCAGACCTTTCAGTGGTAATGAAGATCAGTTTCAGCTAGGGTTGCCAACAGCCTGGAGAAAAAAATGTCCTGCCCCTTTAATGGAGGATTAACATGTGGAAACAGACAGGGTTACTCTTTTTATGGCATGGAGGCCAATAATATCACCTGGTAAATAACATCACATTAAGCATCTGTCAGAGGGACAGGGCATTTATTTCTCCAGGCTTTTGAAAACCCTGGTATCAGCCCCCTAAATGCCTCCTCCTGCAGTGCTGCCAGTGCCCATACTTCTCGCCTCAGGGTGGTCCTGCAGCGCTGGCTTGTACTATAGCCAGTTTAGCTTCCCAGAGCAGCACAGATCAGCAGGGCTGACTCTCTCACTAGGCCAGCTAGTGTCTGGCCTAGGGCGCAGCTCCGTCCAGGGCGCCAACTGCCCTGCTACCGCCCCCCAGGCCCCCACCGTCCCTGCTGAGCACACGTCGGTTTCCCCCGCCCCTCTCCTCCGGCGCGGGCCGGCTCCGCTCAGCTGGGGCTGAAATCCCTCGGCTCCCCAGGAAGCCAACTCGGGTGGCCAGAGGGGGGGGAGGGAGGTGGAGGGGAGAGGAACGTGGTGCCCCTGGCTGGGCCAGTCTGCCTGCGGGGATGGGGGAGGCACGGCAGGGCGCTTCTCTGCCTCTTCAGGCTGCCGCGGGGGGGGGGGGAGTAGGGAGCGTGCACGGAGGCGGCTGGCCAGGCTGGGGGGGGGCTGCACTCCTGCATGCCTGCCGGCCCCTCCTCCCTCATCCCCCTCCTGCTGTGGGCTCTCCTCCTGCTACCGCCTCCTCCTCCTCTGCTGCCGCGGCCTGCCAACTGGCTGGGCGCTTCTCCGCCCCTTCAGGCTGCCGGGCGGGGGGGGGGAGTAGGGAGCGTGTGCAGAGGCGACTGGCCAAGCTGGGGGCAGCAGCGCACTCCTGCCTGCCTGCCTGCTGGCCCCTCCTCCCTCCTCCTGCTACGGGCTCTCCTCCTCGGGGGGGGGGGCAGCATGCGCGCCTGCCTGCCGGCCCCTCCTCCCCCTGCGGGCCAGGCCCAGGGCAGCAGGCGCTCTCTCCGGGCCCCAGCACGTGGCATCACTCTGTCTCTCCCCCCCCAGGTGGTCGGCTGGGAAGTCTCCAGGCCCCACCCTGGAGGGGGGTGCCACGAGGCAACCTCGCCTAGGGCACACAAACCCCTTGGGCCGGCCCTGCAGATCAGGTCAGGCCAGCAGTTCCTTCCACAAATATTGCCACAATGCCATACAGAGTAATTCAGCTGGGTTCCTTTGCCCAGAGTTCCTAGTTCGACAGCTCTTGCTCTTCGCCACACTCTCCTGTCGTCATTCTGTATAGAGTTCGATAGGCTTAAGTCCCACCAAATCCAATGACTAGGGATGCCAGTGGCCCACTTATAGAGGGAGGCTTCCTGCCCTTCGGGTCCTCCTTCCCACCCACGTTCCTTGGGAAAGGCCCGGACCCAGAAGTGTTCCAGGGATGTGCATGACATCACATCCACCAGAACACCCAGATGTGACGTTGGTGCATATTAAGCAACGCTTTGGGTGTCCCTAAAAACTCCTTGAGAAGTACTAAGGAGTTTTGGGGGATGGCCAGACTGTCATCCCGATGTGCTGATCTCAAATCTGGGTTTTCGGGCAGGTGTGATGTCATATATTGCTGTGCGTCATTTCCACGAATTGCCCTGCCCCAAGAGCACCCGGGAGATGTCGGCTGGCAGGCTTGGGCATAATTAGTTCCAACATAACACAAAACTATGTTTTATTTTAACTTTAGTTAGTTTGTGGAATCAGGATTCAACTCAAAGACTGACTCCAGTTTGCCTTGACCCCATTCAGTGGGATTTATAGTTCAAAAGTCATTTTTATATATGGGAACGGATCTGATACTAAATTATTATGTTATTATGTTATACCTGTTGATGTATGTTGACAACTTCGTTGGTGATTAACTGGCTGGTTTGTAATTTTGGATTCTCAGGACTCTTGCATACTTTTTTTGCAGTTATTGTACATGTTATAAGTTATACTTGATCTTAATAAACATTTTAAAAACCAAAAAAAACAAAACAACAACAACAAATACTGGTTTACTTTCCTTCTCTCTTTTGCCTGGTAGGACATCGCCAGGGAACAAGCCAGGGTAAAGCCAGGATCTCTGTATTCAGGCATCACAGGGAACCACACTTGAACTAACTACAGAGCCTGGTTTGTTCAACCTGAACTAACTGTAGATACTGGAGTGACCTGCAGTCAGACACTAAAACTTTAAGCTAAATAATAATCATTAAAAACACACACACAAAGTGGGCTTGAATTATTTGCAATGTATGATATTTGTTGAGGAGCTTTGTACCAGGTGGATATTATTATGAAATTTTGCCATTTTTTGTGTAATTATAGGAGATTTGTTTTTGTAGGTTCTCCAGATATCTAGCCATTTATCTTGGGTGAGTTCTGTTTTACACACTTTCCCCCAGTATTTCTGATATGGTAGCACTGTGTTCTCTTGAAAGGACGTTAAGATGGCATATATCTTTGCTGTTTATAAAAATGAATAAAAATTATCTGTTTAAAAAAACCACACACACACACACACAAACACACACAAACCACCACCACTGTGCTCCTAATTTTAATAAAACAAATAAATGAGGCATTATTTTTTTTCCAGTTTCAGGACAGGGATGAACTGTGTTTATTTTCCATAATAAATGAAAATTAAATTTAAAACTGAGCAGACATTCTCAAATCGTAAGGACAGCAAGACAAAAAAGAAGAAGAAGATACCCACTCTTTCATGCAAGGTACACTGAAAGAAAAACATAAGAGACAGCTTTGGAAAATAAATTGACTCACCAACTTTCTTTTACCAGTCCTCTAGACACTTGTGTGGTAAATGTCCACCCTACATACAGAAAAGTGCCATCACATTGGTGAACATGCCAGTCCTAAAAACAGATAAAGGACAAAGGAGAGATGCCTTCCCTCCTGCCTGGTGGCATCAAGAATGACTGTCCCCCACAAGAATGTTTTCAAGGGTAATCTGCCCACTTGGCAGCCTTAAATATAGCATTATCTCATGTCATTTCAATGACAATGGAGCTACCATCCAGGCTTATTATCCCTAAACAGCGCTCTGGCTGGGTAAACTTTTCTAGATCAAGAGGATGAATGCCATTGTTAAACTGGTAGCAGTGCCTGCCCCATTTGGGAATCCTAAAATCTACACACACACACACACACACACACACACACACACACACGTGTGAGTCCACACGATAGTACAATTCCTCAGATTCCAGCTTGTCAATTGGTTCTGCACTCTAAGGCTCCAGGGCTAAATGTGGCTTAGTATGGAAACAAATATGGCTCTTTAAAAAAGAAAATGAAGTGTTAAAGTCTATTGGAGGGGAGGGAAATGGGATGCGAGAATAACCAGTATGTCAAGGGAACAACGGACAAAGATTTTTATGGGACTGAAGTGCTTCTTAGAGATGTTTTACAGAAAGGGAAATGATGAGCAGTTTGTGAGTTACCAGGCACCCTCTAGGGTTGCCAGTGCTCTCTCTAAGCTGAGCAAAAATTCTACTTTGTGAGCTACTGCCATTAAAGTTGTGAGCGAGCGGTTTGGCTGCTGCATAAATTAGTTTGCTCTGGAGCCATCCCTCCTGAGCTGAGACAAAAACGTGTGGGCCGGAGGCTAAAAAACTAAGCTTAGAGGGAACACTGGTTGCCGCCTCTAGGAGGGGCCTGGAGATCTGCTGGAATTACAACTAATATCAACTACTGAGCTCAGTTCCTCTGGAGCTTTGGAGGGTGAATCCCATGGTATTATACTCTTCTGAGGTCCTTCCCCTCCCAAGGCTCCACCCCCAAATCTCCATGAATTTCCCAGCCTGGAGTTGGCAACCCTATGACACCCAGCAATGTTCCATAGCAGAGTAGGGAACACTAACTAGGATATCACAACACTAACTAGTATATCACACTAACTAATGGTGTGTCTGCATGTGAACTTTACACTCCCCATTTCAAGCTTTAGAGCTAAAATGTATGTGTGGGAAGAAGAGGAAGTAGTTAATACAGAACTGTAGGAAGGAGAATTGGAAAACAGAAGCTACCTTATTGTGTGCAGGGAGGGTTTTGTGCCACGTTTCCCTGTGTTGATTGTTGGCCTCAGCCAGGGCTATTTTGGGGCAGGAATGAACAGGAACGGAGTTCCGGCTGGCTCCCAAGTTGGCCACGCCCAGCAGGAACTCATTAGCATAATAGGCCACACCCAAGAGCAGAAACTCATTAGGATTGGCTACATTAGGGGTGTGTGGCCTAACATGCAAAGGAGTTACTGCTACAGAAAAAGCCCTGGGTTTTGACAACAAACAAGGTAAACAGAATAAGAAGGGAAAGGTGGGTGTGGCTGGATGAGTACACTTCTGGTAACACAGGGGTGTGGCCTCATATGCTAATGAGCTGTGATGTCAGGGTATGGCCTAATATGCTAATGAGTTTTGCTGTTGGGTGTGGCCTATTATGCTAATGAGTTCCTGCTGGGCTTTTTCTACAAAAAGGGCCCTGGACCAACTGTGAACTACTTCTCCCAGATTGCTGTGTGGTTTTGCACAAAACGTGTGTGGCTAAAAGGCATTATTAAACATTTTAAGGATCAGAACCCTGCAACCCTCAACAATATACAGGACTATAGAATATAACAAGCAGGTCATGAATTTTCCACACCTTCAGTGAGCATCCAGAGGCTGTCCACCTTTCTTGAATGGTGGTGCCTGTCAATGGGTCAAGGTATTGGGTTTCCTTTTAACAACCCCAACTAGAACAAATGAGCTGTGGTGTTTAATTACGGGAGGAGTGGCATCACCTGGCATGTTGCTGGTATGGGATTACAGGCAATTGCTCAGACCCACAGATGGTTGGATCTGCTCACTGGAAAGAGGAGAGTTTCTGTGGATACCGTTGAGTCTTGTCTGCATTCCAGACAGCAAACACACCCTTGTGGGGTGGGGAGATAGCCTCTTCAGTTCATCTCTCAGCATATGACTGTCAGATCTGTGTCTTAGTCAGTAAGAACCCCCAGATGGGCCTCTTTCTGTGTGGATCCTTTCTGGTTATTTATTTAAGACATCTCTGATTGTCTGATTCTTTTTTCAGGCCACTGGAAATGAAAAGGTGCACCGAAAACCTTTGTGGAACTTGACTCCTCAGAAAGGAGCAAGAAGCGACCTTTAAACTGGGACACCAAGCTGCTGGATCTGGTAAAAGAGAAGGTGTGGAGATGTTTATTACAACATGAGGGCAAATAGAGCAAAGGCCATGTGCTTTCACTTTCATTGCCCTTGGGAGAGGAACTTAATTGATGTCAACATTCCTTGCTTAGGGTGAGGCTCAGTGGAATATAGACATCCTAGGAAATCCTTCAAAAGATACATTCAGTTTAGCAGCTATACCTCAGAGGAGATCATATTGGAACATTCCAACACAAATCATGACCAGTGTTCCCTCTAAGCTGAGTTAGTGTGAGCTAGCTCACAGTTTTTTTATCCTCTGGCTCACACCTTTTTGTCTGAGCTCAGGAAGGATGGCTCCAGGGCAAACTAATGCATGCAGTAGCCAAATAGATCGCTCACAATTTTAATGCCAATAGCTCAAAAAGTAGAATTTTTGCTCACAAGACTCCACAGCTTAGAGGGAGCATTGATCATGACTAATATTTACTGGGCATCTTTTATGATCCCTGACCTGGATAGCCCAGGGACTAGCCCAATTTCAGTATATCTTGGAAGCAAAGCAGGGTCAGCCCTGGTTAGTATTTGGATGGGAGACCACCAACGAAGTCCAGGGTTGTGACACAAAAGCAGGCAATGGCAAACCACCTCTGAATGTCTTTTGCTTTGAAAAACCTATGAGGTTGCCATAAGTCAGTTGTGTCCTGACAGCATAACCACAACAGCATTTTATGACCTATGAGAGATTTTCTTACTAGGATCTCATAAGCCACATGCTCCAAGGATTGAAGCGTTCTTTTTCTTTCATTCAGGGTCATAGTCAAGGAGGTGATGAGTTTTGTAGGCCCAGCTGCCCCCTGAGGAGAGACTTCATAGGATTGCCTGTTCTGGGTTGGGAAACTCTGCCTGAGGTGGGCAGAATTTGGGGAGGGGAGGGAGGTCGGCAGCATGGAGTGCAGCCTTTGCAGCTGCCATTTTCTCCAACAGAATTGATCAGTTGTAATTTCAGGAGGACTACAGGTCCCATACAGAGTCCAACCATTTTAATAATTTTTAGCTTCCATTTAAACAAAACAAAACTCTGGGGTCATGTACTTTTTCATAGACGGGAATATGGCAAGCAGGATCCTATCAGGTTGTTAATTCTGCTTCCGTCTTCCAGCATCCTGGCTGATAAATGCAACGGTTGGGCAAACACTTGGTCTTTTAACACTTTTTATAATTTATTAACATTACTTATCAGTTACATTTTAATGTATGTGGCTGCACAGTACCTTCAAGCCATGTCTCTTTCCTGAATCTCCTGGAAACTTTTAATTACAGTGGATGGTTAAATTCCCACTTAGTTTTTCCCTGCTCTCCAACCCAGAAGCAACCAATGAACAGTGGAACCTTGGGCAGAGTAATGCTGAGCAATATGTAATGTTGGGATTTCTATTTTTGAAGGTAACTTTCTTACATTTTGCTGCTTGAAATTAAGGAGATGGACAACATCTTCAGCTGGATTCAAATCGTTGGCCTGTCTTCTCGGTCTCTGAAGCCCTGAAGATTGGAAGAACTTTGTCTACGGATAAATCTCCTTTAGGTAGCAATCATTCTCTGAGGACCTTATCTCTGATACCACAGACAACTCCATCCCTTATCAGATGGTGTTTCCATCTCCAGCTTGGGAAATTCCCGGAGAACTTGGGCAATGCCTGGGAAGGGCAGAGTTTGGAGAGGGGAGGGAGCGCAGATGTGATGTCATAGAGTCTACCCTCCAAAGCTATAATTTCCTGCAAGGGAACGGATGTCTGGAGTAAGCTGTAATTCCAGGACAGCTCCAGGCTCCACCCTACTTATCAGAGGATCTTTCCAGTCACCAAAGCCACAATTTCCCCCAAACGTTCTTAATTCTGTAACATTCTGGTCTGCTTTTTGTGTGCATGTAGAAATATATTTCTTTCAAAAGCTTCATTCTCAGCTTAATGTACTCCACTGCCCATTCTCCATTACTGACATACTGTGATATTTCTGGGTCCTCGGATAAAGAATACCAGAATAAGGAATGACTGAAAAACAAATTTAATACAAAGAACAACTAAAACATCTTCTACAGCTAAGCCTCGTTCCGGAACTAAGGTCATGCGATCTTAGAGCAAGTCCTCAAACCACCAGCTCATTAAGGCTGTTAAAGGAATGTCTCTGAAACGTAAATGTCATAACTTCCACTTTTGCATCCCGTATCTGTTACTGGGATACACGAGGTCAAAGGCCTAAGAGGTGCTTTGGCCTTGTTTCCCTGAAAATCCCTAAATTATAGAGCTGAAGTCCCTAATATTGGTGAACCTGCAGACACTTTTGAAATTTTGGAAAATGGCAGTCGGTAAGGGCTGCCAGCTCCAGGCTGGGAAATACTCGAAGATTTGGGAATGGAGCCTAGGGTTTGAGGAGAGAAGGGAGCTCAGTGGGGTTTAATGCCATAAGAGTCCACCCTTCAAAGCAGCTATTGTCCCCAGGAGGATTTATTTCTGTAGTCTGGAGATCAATCATAATTCAGTGAGATCTCCACACCCCACCTGGAGGTTGTAGGGTTGCCAGGCCTGGGTTGGAAAATACCTGGAGACTTTGGGGGTGGATCTGGGAAAAGGTGGCGTTTGGGGAGGGGAGGGGCCTCAGCATGGTACAATGCCATAGAGTCCGCCCTTCAAGCAGCCATTTTCTCCAGGGGAGCTGATCAGCTGGAGATCAGTTGTAAAAGCAGGGTATACCCAGGCTCCACCTGGAGGCTGGCAACTCTAGGAGTTTGGCAGCCCTAGACTAGCAGACTAGCATTGCCAGCCACAAACTGGCCACAATGGGGAGCTGGGGCCAATCACAAAATGTTGTGAGCCAGGCATTCTTCATATGATGAAGGTAGCTTTTTGTCAGGCTCCTTAGCAGGTTCACAACCCACACGAAGGCTTCTTCCGAAGATAAGTATTTATTGATAGCCCATTACTAAAGAATGAGTATACAGCTTGTGTCAGTAATGACCTGCAATATGATGAGCCCCTGACTTATAGTATAATCAAACTACCCCCTCCCATAAGCCAAGCCAATAAATGCATTTCTCACGCGCGAGCTGAAGCTTTAGCAAGCAAACGGCTGAGCGCCTAGCCCTTAATGTTCCCAGGCCAGTTAATTTACAGATGGAATGAACAACAAGGTCAGTCTAGAGATAGCAGCCAGAAGCGAGGCAGGGATGAGCTGGGAATGGGGAGGAGGTGCACCCCTCCACATTCCAACGCTATGACAGGGCTACCTGACATCCTGCCCCTCCCAAAGACCCCCCCCAGGTTTCTCCGGAAAGCGTTGGTGGAAGCGTTTAAGGAGGTAGGGGGGTGGAGATATGTTCTTCCGCCACCCATTCACTACGTTGTGGTCCAAAATCTACCCATTCAACCAAATAATACAGTTTATTGTGCTTCAACTTAGAGTCCAAAATGTCAGCGACTTCATGATGCGGTTCGCCTTGCACGAGCATGGGAGGGGGGCATGGTTGTTGAGGATGCCAGACAATTGGCCCAAGATCACAGTGAAGAAGGCTGAAATGGAAAACGGAATGTAAATGTCTTAGATTTTTAGGCAACTCGAGTTCTACAGCCACTTAATTGATCTTACGGGCAACTTTAAAAGGACCCACAAACTTCCAACCCAGTTTACGACTCGGGCGCAACCCCTTAATGTTTTTGGTAGACACATAGACAGAATCTCCAGGTTGGATGTCCGAGGCATCAGATCGTTTCTTATCTGCTTGAGCCTTATAGGCCTGCTTAGCCGCATCCAAAGTTTTGCACAATACCAGCCAAGCATCTTTGGGGTGTTTGCACCATTCTCCTTCTTCCCCCTCAGGGAGGGGAATGTCCAAGAGGAACAGGAGAGGCGGAACCTCATAGCCATAAACCACCATAAATGGTGACACCCCAGTGGATGAGTGACAGGCATTATTGCAACAAAATTCAGCTAGGGGGAGGAGCCTGTTGGAAGTTGGTAAAACGCCTGAGGTACTTGTCCAGTGTTTGGTTTACCCGTTCCATTTGCCCATCCATCTCGGGATAGTAAGCGCTACTGAGCCCCCGCTCAACCCCCAAAAGTTTCATCATCTCCCCCCAAAACTTGGAAACAAATTGTGAGCCGCGGTTGGAGATTATCTTCCATGGCCAAGTGTGGAGCTGGAAGATATGTTGCAGGAAAGCTTTAGCCAGGAATGCTTTAGCAAGGAGCCATGCTGTTGGAAACGACTTAAATAGAACAAAATGCACTTGTTTTGAAAATAAGTCCATCACCACCAGTGTTCCCTCTAAGCTGAGTTAGTGTGAGCTAGCTCATAGTTTTTGAGCCTCCTGCTCACACATTTTTGTCTTCACCCAGGAAGGATGGTTGCAAATCAAACTAACTTATGCAGTAGTCAAATTAAAGCTCACAACTTAAATGCCAGTAGCTCACAAAGTAGAATTTTTGCTCACAAGACTCCACAGCTTAGAGGGAACATTGATCACCACCCAAATCACAGTTTTCCCTTTGCTGGGGGGTAAATTCGTGATGAAATCCATGGAGATCACTTCCCACAATCTGCTGGGGGTGGGAATTGGTTGTAAGAGACTGGGGGCCTTCCCAGGACGGGACTTGCACATAATGCAGGTTTGGCATGACTTCACAAACAGAGAAAGATCCTTGCGCATTCCAGGCCACCAAAACTGTCTCTGCAGCAAATGCAAGGATTTTACAAACCCCAAGTGTCCTGCCAGTTTAGTGCCATGTACTGTAGACATAATTTCATCCCACAACATCAAAGGCATGAACAGTTTAGACCCTCTGTACCAACACCCGTTTGCCCGCTCCTCCACCTCACCCTCCTTGGACAATTTGAGCCGGTCAGCATCGGAAAGGGCGTAGGCAAATTTCACTTCCCATTCAGTGACAGGGGAAGAGAGGGGCTGAGTCTTCACTTGGCTGTGTGTCGTCACCGCCCCCCCCCAATTGCGAAGGCGTGAACATTGAATCGAGGACACCCTCCCATTGGCTGTCATGCTGTGGGAGGCGGGACAATGCATTTGCCAGTGAGTTCAATTTCCCCAGGAAATGGTGAAGGGTGAAGTTAAACTTGGAAAAGAAATCAGCCCACTGAAGTTGGTTAGCTTTTAGATTGCAGGATGTTCGCATGACCTCTAGGTTTTTATGATCAGTCCAGACCTCAAAAGGCACCCTTGCTCCTTCCAACCAGAGGCGCCAAGTAGAGAGGGCCAACTTAATAGCCCCTGCCTCCTTGTCCCAAACAGACCAGTTTCGTTCAGTGTCATTAAACTTGCGAGAGACATAAGCCAGCGGATGAAGCTTCCCCTCCTTCCCCTCCTGGAGAATCGCCCCCCCCTCCTATGGCAACATCAGAAGCGTTGACCTGCACAATAAACTTTTTCAGTTCATTTGGGTGAGCTAATATAGGTTCAGAGGCGGTCAAATGCCTCCTGACATTGGTTAGTCCAGTTCAACATGGCTCCAAGGTGTGTGCACTCCGGCCCCTTCCCCTTGGTCCTAAGCAGATCCGTGAGTGGTAAGCTCACCTGGGTGAAATTGGCGAGAAATGAATGATAAAAATTTGCGAATCCTAAGAATGCTTGACGTTGCCTCCAGGTTCGAAGGGGCTCCCACCCCACCACATCCCGAACCTTAGCGGGGTCCATCTCCAAACCCTTCTGTGAAATGTGGTATCCCAGAAAGTCAATTTCAGAACAGTGAAACTCACACTTAGACAGTTTAGGAAACCAGTTTGTGCTTGTGCGACGTTTGTAGGACCTCGCACACCAGCTTGATGTGCAATGGTTTATCAGGGGAATAAATCAAGATATCATCAAGGTAAACAATCACACCTTTGAACAAGTGCTTGTGCAACACTTCATTTATGAGGTTCATGAAGACCCCTGGGACCCCTTGAAGTCCAAATGGCATCCCCCTGTACTCGAACTGCCCCAAGGGAGTGTTAAATGCAGTCTTATACTCATCTCTGGCTTTTATGCGGACACGAAAGTAAGCATCTCTGAGATCTAGCTTAGAAAAAATCTTCCCCTTAGCCACTTCGGCTAGGAGATCTTTCATGAGAGGCAAAGGGTATGCATTAGTGATGGAAACAGCGTTCAGACCCCTGTACACAATCTCAACCTCCCATCCTTTTTTTTCCAGAACAAAACTGGAGTGGCAAAAGGGGAGAATGTGGGGTGAATGAAGCCTCGCACCAAGTTCTTGTCGATGAATTTCCATAATTCCTCTTTCTCTAGGGGGCTCATGGTGTACAATTTACCCTTGGGCAGTTTCTAGTCTGGGAGTAACTTGGCACAGTCTGAGTGTCTGTGACGGGGCAATTCGTCTGCCTCATCTTCTTCGAACACTCGAGCAAGATCATGATACTCCACTGGGATAGAGTTTAGCTCCTCAGCTGCCAAGCAGGTTTGTAGTGGCTCGTCTGGAGGTGCCCCCCCATGGCTTTTCCCAAACGTGAGCCTGGCATTTGGGGGAGATGAACTTAACCACCCCCTCATCCCAAAAAATGTATGGGTCATGATCATGGAGCCATGGGCTACCTAGCACCATGGGGAACTGGACAGTAGAGGTGATAATAAAAGTCCTGTGTTCCCAGTGAGCCCCTGTTCCCATTCTTAAAGGCAAAGAACAAGCAACAAACTGGGGGAAAGTGGTAGAAAACCCACTAGAACACTTAGATATGTACGCAAATACAGTCACTTATATATCTAGATGCTAGATCAAAATTTACAAAATTTATATGCAAGGCATATTAGCCATAACAATACAATATCTCAGTGCTACAATTAGTATTGGGACTAGCCCTCAATTCCTAAAAGGATAAAGGTGTTGAAATTATAATACAATTACTGTTTTAACATATTACTATAATCTTTTAAGTACAATAAAGTAAAAGCTTACCCATGAAGACTTCTCATATTGGACCTGTCTGTATACTGCTAAGCCTTGAAGCCAAGAATGTCTCTCTATTCTGCTGTTACATGCTTAGCCTATATGCCCTAAATGCGGACACCTGAAAATACTCTTAAAGAGCCCCCATCTGTATTAATCCACCACTATATTCAATCCCTATTATTTAGTGAACCTATATACTTATTGTCAGAATCACTTATGAAATCATAAAAAGGTATAGTCTATATCACAATTAAGTCCCTTAGGATGTTGTGTCTGTAATCGATGTAACCAAAATGCCTCACGTCTCGCTAAGGCTTTTTAAATATCGACTATACTGATATGTATCAAAGGTTTCAAGCACCAAGAATGTAAAATTTGTACAACTATGCTCCTGTTCTACAAAATGGGGAACAAGTGGTGAATCAAGGTTTCTCTGTCGAATACGGGATTTGTGTTCAATAATATGAGTCCACAGGCCTCGGATGGGGCTGGAGCGCCCCGGTACGGCCCTCCAGCAGTGAGGCGCTGGGGGGCGGGCACATGTTGAAGCCCCGCCCCCTGCTTCTGGCCACCCTCTGCTTCCTGCCTCATTCAATCGCAGGAGGAGGCAGAAGCAGTAAGGTGAGTAGGCTTCCTCCCCCACCCCACCCGTCCCTTCCTGCTTTCTCTCCCCCCCCCACCTGCCTCGGGCCACTCCACGTGGCCTGGGCAAGCCCTCCCAGCCCTGTCATCCATCTTCCTGGAGCCACGTGCTCCAGAAAAGATACCCCCCCAGTCCCTGCCTGCCTTGGGCTGCTCCGCGCAGCCCAGGCAAAGACCCACCCCGTCCTAAGCTTTCTCGGAGCCAGGCGCTCTGGGAAAGATCCCC
>NW_015162038.1:82706-91551 GCF_001447785.1 Gekko japonicus
CCCATCTTCCCGGAGGTGTGCGGAGCTGCACGCCCCAGAGAACATCTCCCCCCGTCCCTTTCTGCCTCAGCCACTCAGTGGGAGGGCTTCTGGAGTTCTGGCCCCACTCTTGGACTTCCTGATGGCACCTGGTATCTTTGGCCACTGTGTGACACAGAGTATTGGACTGGATGGGCCACTGGCCTGATCCAGCATTGGCTTTTCTTATGTTCTCTTGTTCCTATGTCTGGGGCAGTGATGCTCTGTCTTCTTGGTGCTTGGAGGGCAAGAGTGGGAGGGCTCCTGAAGTTCTGGCCCTGCTGGCGGACCTTCTGATGGCCCCTGGGTTTTGTCCAGTGTTCCCTCTAAGTGCAGCTAGCTAACAGTTTTTTATTATTTATAAGTTTATTTAAAGTTTTATCAACGTATAACGTACAAAGATACAAAAATCAACATCAAAGGTACAAATGTTACAGTGTAGTGATAATTATAACATACAGATGAAACTTAACAGCTCGTACAATGCATGCCTATGACCTTTTAAATAAAAACGTTATCTGAAGTTCAACAACTGTATCATAAGAACAACAGTTTTGATGATGGTAAAAAGTTAATCCTACATGAACTTGCTAACATCATAGTATAAATTATCTACGATTCATTTCATGAGGTAAAATAGCAAAAATAGCAAAGAAGACATCACTTCCGGTGATGTCAGGGGGTGTGGCCTTCTGACACACTTCCGGTGATGTCAGAGTGTGTGGCATATGCTAATGAGTTATGCTAATGAGCACCTGCAGCTCTTTTTCTACGAAAAGACCCCTGCGAGTCCGTATGGCACAAGTTGTGAGTTGTTTCCGTGTAACAGTTAAATTAATAGAGGGAAAAGTCATTTTATCAGTTACAATGGCAAGTGCACAAACGGAGCATCTACCACAGCGATGATGACCACCTTTCCTGGCTGCCGGTGGAGAGACTTGGGGTGGTGGCAAATCCCTGGGTTCCCTGCCCGACCTTCTCCCGGTGCCCCGCAGCCACGAGGCACCTGGAGAAGATCGGGCAGGGGAGCCAGGCATGTCTGCTTCCCTGCCCTCCCCTGCCGCGGCGGGTTGGCCGGAGAGGGGAAGGGGAGGCAGGCAGACACGGCCCCTTTCCCCCTGAGCCTTTCCGCTTTTGCAGAGAGACTCAGGGAGGGGGGGATTTAAACTCATTTGCATATGCCTTACCTCATTTTAAACATGCCTGCGCTTTGTCAGGGGGTGTGGCATATGCAAATGAGTTATGCAAATGAGCTCCTGCACCTCTTATTCTAGGAAATGACCCCTGGCTATTAGTTTCATCTCCAGATCTTATCATATGCCACTTCCAGGGCTTTTTTTTCTGGGGGAATGTGCTGGAACAAAGTTCTGGAACCTCTTCAACACAATTATTTAAAGAAATGTTTCATGAGATTTCAGTATACAGATTGAAAACATCATTTCCTTCTTGAGACTTCCAGCACCTCTTTAAAAAAAAAAAGCCCTGGCCACTTCTAAGATCCCACGAGCCATCTCCTGTCCCACCCAACCACTTGGCCTTTCCTGATCTGTCAGGTAGGCGCACCTCCCAGATTTTCTCCAGAAGATCTGAGCATCAGGAGCCCTGGCAATTCTAGTTCTTAATCAATGTTCAGATTTAAGACCCAGCAACTTTTGAGATAAAATCAACTTTGTTTTATCATGACGGTGCTTTATCCTGTAGCACATGCCTGCCCGGATGGTGTCACAGTCACACCCAACATTTCTGCTTAATTGTCACCCGGAATTACTGAAGATTGCATAAGATTATTGCAGTGTAGTTTTGTTAATCACTGTTTACCTTCGGAGAATTTGATTTACCAATCTGCTCTGGGAAGTGGATGCAACTTCGCAAAAATGGCTGTGTTAAATCATTCCCCTAAACACAAACTGAATAAATAAAAATCACTTTTATTTTTAAGGATCATAGCAAACTTAAAGATATCTATTTATTTAAGATAGACCCAAAGTGGCTTACACCAGTCTCCCCTCCTCCATTTTTATCCTCAAAACAACCCTGTGAGGTAGGTTTGGCTGTGAGAGTGATTGCACCCAAAATCACCCAGCAAGCTTCTATGGTTGTAAAGATTTAAAAACACAATTTAAGCATGAGACACAAATTAAAACAACATAAACCCTGAATAAATATTGTGCGTTAGATGTAGGGGTGCCATGGCTGATTACTGTAAAGGGCTGGTGGGAAAAGAACACAAATGTTTCTCAATGGATGTTTTTTTGTTAGGAGATACTTCTCTGATACCTTGGTTCAGTATCCATGAGAGCTTGAAGACATAGAAAGGAGAAAGCCCTTGGATTAAAGGGGAATGTCCACATGATATCACATTCATTCTGAGCACAACTCCTGGCACCCCCTGGGATTTCCCCTTTAATCTGGGGGGGGATTAACCTTTTCCTGTCTGAATTAAAGGCAAATATTTACAGTGGCGCTACAAGGGTCTGTCTGTGGGTCTGTCAGAGATGCCTGGGATCCGTCAGAACCCGAGTAGCATGTTTGCAGCCTGAATAGCTCTGAGATCGGTGTCCTACTACTAAATGCATAATATTATTCCTGGTTCTGTGATAGCACTATATGAGCATGAAAAGCTCTAGTACCACTATAAGGAATACTTCCTGAGGAAGATCCAGTTTTTGAAACGTTGTTGTTATAAAATCTGGAGACGACGTTGATATATTCTTATACAAGGATTTTCTTAGGATTTGATGGAATTTGTTCATTGTTATGCAGTGTTTATTGATAGCAATAGATAGACAAAAATTTTTGGTAAGTCTTGCTGACTACCTTGATTTGTGGGTCAGATTCTCACGACTGCTTTCTTAATATTTGTTCCTAGGCAAGGTCATGACTGTCCACATTTGTCTTGTAACACTACAGGGAGGGCAGGTGAAGCTAAGCTCTGCTTTAAAAATGTTGCAGGGCAGCTTCCTGCTGTTCAACCACTTCACACACAGTTTAGCCCTTAAAAGGGTTTTTTTCCTACTTTCCCTGCTGAGCAATGTGGGAGCACCGCCTCATAGGAAAAGAGAAAGTGAGGAGAAAGATGGGGTTTCAGGGCTGCAGGGTATACCTGTGCAATTTTTGTCCCACCTCTGGTTCTGGGTGGAAAGGGGAGGAGTGGGGAGTGGGATTGATAGCCACAGGGGGCAAAGTGACATTGGCCGTAGATGCTGTTCCTGCCTTCTCCCATGATCCTTGTTGTTGCCATGGCAGAGGTACGTTTTCATGTGCCTATGTGCAATTACATTAAGAGCACTTGAAGGTGGACCCCCCCCCCCCAGTTATGGTTGCGACCCTGTTCAGGATTAAAAAGTGCCCTGTCCTTTAATAGAGGCTCAGTGCATGGAAATGGGCAGATGGAGATTTTCATGGCTAGTACTTGCTGCAGATCAAACTGACATTAAAGGGACAGCTAGAGGGACTGGTTTAAAAGCTGACAACCCTGATCATAGCTTCTTTTCATCCAGCTGTGTTTGTACTTCCTGCCTGTCTCCCCAGATGAGTATTCAAAGCGGCTTACATTGTAATCCTCTCCTCCATTGTATCTTCACAACAACCCTGGGAGGTAAGTTAGGCTGAAAGTCTGGCCGATTTCCCACAAGCTCTGCTCCATGCTCGCTCTTCCCTTTTGCCCCGATGGTACATGTCAATTTCACACAAGCTGCTGCGAGGCCCTTCACGCGATTTCCTCCACGCCCAGTGTTCCCTCTAAGCTGAGTTAGTGTGAGCTATCTCACATTTTTTAAATCTCCAGCTCAAACATTTTTGTCTTAGCTCAGGAAGGGTGGCTCCAGAGCAAACTAATTTATGCAGTAGCCAGATCGCTTGCTCACAACTTTAATGCTAGTAGCTCACAAAGTGGAATTTTTGCTCACAAGACTCCACAGCTTAGAGGGAGCATTGCGGGCCGTGTCTACTCAATTCTCAAAAAACAGTAGACGCGGGGAAAATCAGGCGAAGCTGTGGGGCAAAATGCGCTTGTGTGAAATTGACAACCATCGGGGCAAAAGGGAAGAGCGAGTGTGGAGCAGCACTTGTGGGAAATCGGTCTCTGTGACTGGCTCAAACGAGCTTTCATGACAGAGTGGGGATTCAAACTTGGTTCTCTCAGTTCCTAGTTCAACACTCTGATCACTACACTGCGTCACACCACAAGACGAGTAGGCCAGCCTGCAGGAGCCACTCTACCCCCTGCCCTGGTCTTACAGCTTTTGACCTTGCCACAGTTTTCCCCACCTGACTCTGTGGCTCTCCCATTAGCATAAGAATCTGCTGAAGCATCTCCCAGTCCAGTAGCTGCAAACCAGCCTTACCCCCCATATTTGTGATATGTGAAAGTACAATTTATTTAAAAAAGGGTTCAGGGCAATTGATGGCCTCATAGAAAACGACATTGCTCTTCAACACTGTTTTGGAAGGGGATGTGTCTCTGTGCTGGTTCCCTTCAGCTATTATGTTAAATCCCCCGCCCCACCACAGTTGTTGGGTGAATTGCTAACATATGGCTGCATTTTCATCCAGTCCATGGTCCCACTGTAATTTCAGCTCCAAGTCTCTGAACAGGCCTGGGAGGAGCATGTTATCTTGAGACGAGTCTGAAGATCCAGGGGTAGTGCTGTGGGGTTCGGGCTCACTTTTCAAGTCCTCATTGGCTCGACTGAAGCAGTCTGCCAGTTGTAATCTTGAAGGGGTCCACTCGCTATTAGTCCAGACTAATGAATCCCAGGCTGCCCATTGCCCCAAGAGGCTGGGATCTTGTGAGAAGTTGTTGCTGGCACAAAGTGGAAATGAGGAATGAGGAATGGGTAATGGAGACTCGCCTTCTGAGGTGGCCATTTGGCTGACTGGCAGAGCAGATGGCAACAATTCTACAGGTTGCTGCTTGTAACTTCCTGTCCTTTCCCCTAAAATGGCAGCCACTCTCTCTTGCAGAAGGGAAGGGAATCGCTGTGGCCTGCCCTGGGCATCTTCCTGAAGCAGCAGCTGTTGGGTTTCATCAGCTTTTTCCAGCTCCAGCACTGGCTCCTTTTGAACCAGGTTTCCACACAATCCTCTTTTGTCTTGTCTTTGTTTCTTCACTTTAGTGCGCCCGCTGCCCATTAAGTCTTCACTGACAGAATCAGATTTTGTCATTTGATTTGGTGAAGAGTTTGCCTTGTTGGCATGGCTGGTGCCTTCGACACATACACCATATGTTAAATTTGAGCGCTTGTTGTCAAGTGTGTGAGGTGTGCTATTCTGGATCACTTGTGGAGCGTAACCGACAGTACCTGCATCATCTGCTTGGCCTATGGGAGCAGCAACACACTGGATTGACGCCACTTTGGCCTGTTGCTGATAAACCCTGTTTGGCAAATCGAATACCATTTGGTGCTCTAGTACTTCTTGGAGATGCTGGTTAATCTGTTCCGGCTTCATCAATGGATCAATTTGGAAAGGCTTAGATAAATCATGGGCCACCAAGATATGCTCCACAGTTAGCGTGAGAGGCTGGGCGTGTGACACGTCCTTGAAATCCTGCCAAGGAAGAGATATGAAAATGAGTGACAGTGCAAGGAGCTTTATCAAAAAGGTAAGACAGCTAGAAAAGATGAGAATTCTGCAGGAAGGCTGCCAGCATATTGAAATTACAAAGGTATCGTGTATTGTGAAGATATAAAGATTCCCAGGAAGCTGAATTCCCATTGCCAAGTTTTACACTAGAGTGAAATTACAGAATAAACCGTGTTTTGCTGACCATCATCTTGGGCAATATTAGTAGACGGGGTCTACAAAAGGTTTCCCTCCTCCTGGGGGATGGCAGGCAAGCTCTCACCCCATGGATTCCAGGCACCACTGGGCCTCTTCACTCCAGCTGCAGCAAGGGGCAGGGGCAGCAGGTGGCATCACTTGATGACATGCAATGCTGTGATGCCACTTTTGGTTTGTACCAGGAAATGATATCATGATGCTGTAAGGAGTTCACACATCTCTGTAATTAGAAACCCATAGAGATGAATGAATTCCTAGAGTGATATATCACTTCTGGGTACAAACCAGCAATGGCATCATAACATCACGCATCATCATGTGATGTTGCTCCCTGCCCCCCAGTGGTACCCGCTGGTTGCCACTGTTCAGCCGGCAACCCAAGTCCACAAATCTATTGGTCAGTAATGAACACCCCTCTTCTTTGGGCAACAGGGTCTTTAACTCTTGAAACAAGCAAAAAAAATATTTTATTTGGGTAGGACCATACATTCTCAAGGGTGGTTGAACACACAGAGAATAAGACATCCAACAATCCATCAACAACATCACAGCAGGACATATTATCAACCCAGACTGTGCCAAAGTAAAAAGAGAAAAGTAACACCGAGACAGAGCTGACAGGAAGGTAAGCAAAGTCACTTTGCCACAGCTTGGCTTAGCATTGTTTCCCTTCCCCTCACTTACACAACAGTATCATGTGCCCATTTGTTACTCTCATGTTTCCCCCCCTGAGTTTTTTCCTGTGTTTATTTAGACTACCACAAAAGTGGTCTGAAAAAACATGGGAAACATTCAAGAAAAAACATTATACCAATATATGCATAAGGTTCTCTGAATTCTTGGCGTTCATTTTTTTAAAAGTCTCTGCCCCCTTTCCTTGTGGAGATTTGCCTTTTCCCTTATACCTCTGCAATGAAATGGACTAGAGGCAATGAAAGTTGAGAATTCAGGGAGCCTGATACGCATATTGGTATAGAAGTATAGTGATAGAATGCTGTCCAATTGCTAATTTTTAAGATAAAAAAAGCCACCATGACAGGAAGAGGAAATAGCCGTTGCTGCTGGGAAAACGGCTGCTGTGGATAGGATTGGGAAAATCCAAATTTTCCCTGCCGCATGGCAGTCAACCGGGCTTTTCTGCAATGTTCCCCAAAACTTGGGAGTGTAGCAGGTTCACAAAAGATCAGAGAAAAGCTGGGTAAACCTCAGCAGTTACACAAATACACCATGATACTGGGAGGAAGCAGGAAAACCTCCCACTTCCTAACAGCATTGAACTCGGGGCAAATAACCTGTGTGGAAAGACCCTAAAAGATGAAACCCTTAAAAACAACAACAACAACCACCTCTTCCATAATGGTTGAAAGGGTACATACCAGAGACATGGGTTGCTGTGTAGTATATCCCTTAATGTACTTGTATATAAGGTAATATATCATACCAAAGGTCAATAAAACCATAAATCCAACTGCCCCAAACAAGTATGTCAGCCAACGATTGTCTGTGGAATAGAAACAGAATATTAGAGATAGTATTCAGGATGGGTGGATGGATGGATGGAACTGGAAGACAGTGTCAGAGGGTAGTCACGTTGGTCTGCAGTGGAACAGCTGGATTCCAAGTGGATGGATGGATGGAACTGGAAAACAGTGTCAGAGGGTAGTCACGTTTGTCTGCAGTGGAACAGCTGGATTCCAGTGGCTTGGGGTATAAACTTTTGAGAGTCAAATATCCCTTCATCAGATGCCTTTGTCAGATATAGAACTGGAAAAAATATCCGGGATCAAACAGACTTCCTTGTCAGTTAACCATAGGGCCGGACAAGACCCACCTCACTCTCTTTCCAGTTAAATGAAAGTGAACTGATAAATGTTGGTTCTTCGGAGCAAGCCAAAAGGTCCTTATCGAAAGCAGAACTGTGCATGGCAAAGATGCCCAGGCTAATGAATGCACGGGCGGGATCCAACCAGCTTTTCTGCAGGCGAAAAAGAAGGCATCCTCTTTGACCACTCAACAAGGCTGTACTGAGAATTATGGGACCTGCATGTGCAAAAGCCACGTGAGATGTAGGCCATAGTGTGGAATCGTGAGTGAAAAACCTGGCTGGATCCAACCCCATTTCTCTGTTCATTGAGCCCTGTCTGTATAGACCAGACTGGCCAATGTCAGGAATGGGAGCAGTTTTGCCTTTACTGCAACAGTGTCTAAACGGAACACAGTTTTTTGCCCCCATAAGTAACCTTTTTTTTCCCCAGATGGGGAAAATTAAAGATATACACTGGGGAACATTGTTGGTATGAGACCTAAAGCTTCTGCCTGCCACAGCTGATCCCATTTTTTGGGATGTGAGGGACAAAAGTTTTTGCCAGTTGTAGCCCATCACCCTTGATCCTATAATAGGGTTGCCAAGTCCATCTTCCACCCCCAGCGGGGGACTTTGGGGGCGTTCCTGGAGGGGGTGGGGCATCCCCAACATGATGACGTCACGTTGGGGACGTCTGCCCCCCCCCCGCCCATGCGCCGAATCTCCAGAAACGGCAGTTCCCTGCACTTAAAGTAGCCGGCAGCCGGCGCTTCCCCTTTAAGAGCAACAGAACGGGGGGGGGGGGGGTTTGGCACCCCTATCCTATAATCACATGGTACTCTGCAGAGAATGCATCTGTCTCCATGGCCCCATCCTAATTTTAGGAGGGGGTCACACAAAAGTATAACAAAGAGACTGCTTCCAGATTGGGATGTGAAAATGCACCCCAGCAACAGCCACAGTAGTACAGCAGTGAGGAAGTAGGCAGGAATGGGGTCTACACACACGCACGCGCGCAGAGTCTCTGTGCCAGTTGCCCTCACCTATTGACCCAATGCTTCTACCTTTTCCCACTGTTTGTGCCTGAATAAAAGCCACAAGCTGCCCAGCAGCATTTAGAAGCAGGACTTAGTTCTGTCCGCTCCTCATAGCGACAACACAGGAAGTGTTCACATGGACATCTCCCCAACAGCCAAAGATTCCCCTTTAAACCAAAGAAAAATGGGTTTCATTTTTCTC
>NW_015162038.1:91609-103434 GCF_001447785.1 Gekko japonicus
CATGAAGATGTTCCCCTTTAACTGGGGGATATCCTGTTTTTCCGGAAAGGGAACAATCCCTTTGTGGAAGCAGCCCCTGACAAAAGCCTTTTTATATCTTCTGAAATAAAATTTAAGGGAAGTGAAATGGAAAGGTAAACAATTCAAAAAGGGGGAGAGAATGTGCCTCTGCTCTGCGCATTATAAAATTGTTGCAGGTTTTCTTACTAACAGACAGAAAAACCACATCTTACATTTTTTTTAACAAGTCAGGTTCCCCAGACCCAAATCACTTTCCCTGTAGCTTCACAGCAGATGCAAGGGCTGCAGGGGCCTGATTTGACTCAGCACTGCATAGTGCTGCCAACTCTAATTTAGGAAATTCCTGGAGATTTGGTGGTGGAGCCTGGAGAGGGAAGGGGAGGGACCTCAGCAGTGTATAGTTCCCTAAAATCTGCTCATCAAAGCAACCATTTTTCTAGGGGAAATCTATATACTAATAGCCAAGACACCCCTCTGTGCGGATATCTAAATCCATACATCGGGGGCACTTGAGGGGCAAAGAGATTTTTCTGCACACTTGGGACAATCTGCAAGTGTGCAGAAAAATCTGAAAAGTAAAACCCCCGCCTATATTGGGAATATTAAGGACAGGGACTTAAGTGGGATATAATACCATAGAATCCACATTCCAAAGTGGCCATTTTCTTCAGGTGAACTGATCTCTGCTGCCTGGAGAACAGTTATAACCCCAGGAGATCTCGGCTACCCTATTTACCGAAGTAGGGTTTTGCAAGTGAGGCCAAGCCTAGGAACACTGCATTATTTAGTAAGCAGTTGGCCCCTGGCAACCGTCTTGGAAATTAATGTGGCCCAGGGCTGCCAAGTCCCCCTGGGGGGCGGGAAAACCCCTGCCCCAGAGGCCCGTTCCCTGACGCCGAGAAATCGGGCCCTGGGGGCAACCCTGCCCCGGCGTGCGCGTCACAGGGAAGTGACGTTATGACGCCAGGCACGCTGGGGGTGGGGCCACGGCCATACAAGGGAAAACTATGGTTTTCCCTTGTATGGCCGTGGCCCCGCCCCCAGCGTGTTCGGCGTCATAATGTCACTTCCCTGTGACGTGCATGCGGTGCGCGTGCACACACACCAGGATCCACCTGGGAGTCCCCCACCGGCAAGGTAAGTCCCACTTGGCAACCCTAACGTGGCCAGAGGTATAGAGAGTTTGCATTTTTAGCTCTGACTCCAAATGCCATGTCTGATGTGGGTTGTTTAGCATAAATTTGAAAAATTGACAGCCTTGCTGATTTCATGAGGCATCCCAGTGTTTCATCTCCTGCTAGAACTGCACTTCTAACACTTAGCTGACACTTTGGGTGAAGACCAAGTCAGTCTTCATTTTGTTAACTTTATATAAACTGTTCCTAATATAGTGATAGAGGCAGGAAAGAGGAGATAAAGTTCCATAAGCAGAGCCTCACCTGGTAAAGTTCTCACCCGAAACAAATGGGGCTTGCTGATTTTTTCTAAATATTTTATGTGTATTGTGCCATTGTATTCAGTGTCAGGGTCCAACTCAGAGATTTCAAATTCTTTGTTTTTCTCGGTCTTCTTCCACTGTATGTAAAAAAGACAGGGAGGAAAAGGTTTTGTATTTCTCCAGCACAAAAGCTGCTTTCAGATGGACGGTTTTCAAGTGACAGAAATGGCTGATTCACTGATGGTTATCAGGTTGGGCCCATTCACACGTTATGAAGTCCTTGTTGCTGTCCCAGGTGCCTTCAAGTGTGACCTGTGCCCAGAGTTCTGTGCCGGGAACTCAATTCCCAGACGTCAGGTCTTGATTCAGATCAGGACCGGGGCTTGTAGGGAAGGGAAAAGGGACAAGGATAAAAATGCACCAAATAAAACAAAGAAATAACATTGCCTAAGATTAGTGAACAAGCTTGGTTGCACCCATGTGACCTTTCACATTCAGGGCAGCAGCTGTTTGCTTACCTGGGCTGCAATCACACACACACGAAATAATCCACTTTCAAACTGAATTTCTGCCAGTTCACACAGTAAAATTGGAAAGTGCATTGAAAGTACATTGAAAGTGGATTATGTAGTGTGTGTGATCACAGCCTTGGTGAATCAGCATTCATGGCTATTAATGAATTCATCACCATTGGCTACTACATAAGATAATACAGGATACATTTGTTTTGTTTCTTTTTCATGTACTTCACATTTCATGTACTATTTTGTGTACTTTATATTGGAGTAACTCTGCATAGAATTACACTTGCTAACAGGGCATGGGTTGGTGCAAGAGAAGGGCTCAAACTCTGTGTCTTGCTCTGGTTTACTTCTCTGCAGCCCTGTCCCCCCTCCAGCCCCGTAGCTAAGGAGTTTTTTGGGAGGGGGTCTGGGGGGGGGGGTCACCAGCCAATTAAATCAAAGTTAATTAAATTAACTTTGATTTAGTTGGTGGAACTCCTAAGGTAGCCCTGCACACACACCCAGGCTCCAGGGTAATGCCCAGTGAAGAAGAAGAGATTGGATTTATACCCCGCCCTTCACTTGGAGTCTCAGAGCGGCTTACAGACTCCTTTCCCTTCCCCTCCCCACAACAGACACCCTGCGAGGTGGGGTGGGGCTGAGAGAACTCTGACACAAACTGCTCTTTTTCAAGGACAGCTGTGCCAGAGCTTGTGACTGACCCAAGGTCACATCAGCAGGTACAAGTGGAGGATTGTGGAATCAAACCCGGTTCTCCCGGATTAGAGTCCGCACACTTAACCACTACACCAAACTGGTGTAGTGGCTGCAGCTTCCCTCCCCACCCCCCTGCAAGGGCAGATCAGTCCCCTGTAACTCATAGCCCAACTAACAAGAGAACTGGCGCTGAAATGGGTGGCCCGTTATGTAGCTCATGGTGCTGCAGAGAAATCCAGGGGGTGAGGATTCCACTCCCTCGCCTCCCTGCTCGGCTCCTCAGCACCAGCCGTCAGCCTCGTCCTCCCGCAGTTCCTCCCAGAGCCTTCCCGACAGTCGCACCCACTTCTAGGCACTCTTCCCCTGGGGCGGGCAGCCTCGCGGGCTGGCTGGCTGGCTCTCCATCCTTCCTTCCCTTGCTCGGTGGGTCATTGCCTCCTCAGACCGGCTGCGGGGCTCTCCAGGGCACGGGTGGGCTGGCAAGCAGCGGAGTGCCCTTAAACTGAGGAGCCACTTTGGGGGGCTGCAAGACGAGCCCCACTCTGGGGAGCAGTGAAGACGCGCCAGAGAAAGTGGGCACCAGCACCAGGAATGAGGGAGGCAAGCACCCAGGAGCAGCAGCAGGCGGCGCGGAGTCACCCGCTACTGGGCTGAGGGCAGAAACAGGGGGTAGAGCCGAGGATTGGGGAGGGGGCCATAAAACCCGTGGAAGGGTGGGCCCCACGGGCCCCACAGTAGCTACGGGCCTGCCCCCCTCTAATTGGTCAAAGGACTACATAATCCCAAGGCCAAATTACATGCCCGACATGTACCGGCTCGCAGGTGAGCTACTCACCTTGCAATCAGATGCAAATAGAGGGGACCCACATTAAACAGTGGTTGTTCACTCAGCACTGTAAGGGGGAGTGGGGAGGGGGGAGAAGGAGCTTCCAGTTTCTCTCCCACCCTGCATTTGCCAGCAGAAGCAGTAGAGGGGGGCACTTTTCTCCCCTTTCCTCTCATTCCAGGTGCCCTAGGATGGATATATAGAGCTAGAGAAAAGGTGCAACCCCCCCCCACCAGGGTTCCCTCTAAGCTGAGTTCGTGTGAACTAGCTCACAATTTTTTAGCCTCCAGCTCACACATTTTTGTCTTAGCTCAGGAAGGATGGCTCCAAAACAAACTGATTTAATACAGTAGCCAAATCACTTGCTCACAACTTTAAAGCCAGTAGTAGCTCACAAAGTTGAATTTTTGCCCACAAGACTCCACAGCTTAGAGGGAGCCTTGCTCCCCACCCCTGCAATTTCTCCTGGCAAAAATGGGGTGGGAGGGAAACTAGATGTTCTTTCTCTCCTGGCAAGTTTTCAGGTACGTTCCCCTGATGTACCTCTGACGGCAAGTTTGGTTGTGTACCTGTGACCCGGCACATGTTGAGTATATTGTGTATTTTGGCCCTTAAACTTCTTTGAGATCAGATGACTAGTAACAGATATATTCCAAACGAATTCTGGGAACTACAGTTTTATTAGTATACTAGGAAGAAAGCCCATTGTGGAACTGAAGACAACGGGGCGCTAGCCTGGCCACGGGTGCGGGTCGCCATCTCCATCTGGCCCCCCCAGGGCGAAGCTGGCCATCCTGCCCCGCATGGTCGAGGCTCCGGCAGGCCGAGGTGCCTGGTCTCGCCCCTCCCCCCGGCACTCCCGCCCACTCAAGGCGCTGGCGGGGGAAGCTGGCCAGGCTCACCCCTCTCCCCGCAATGGGCGCGAGCCTGGCCAGGCACAGGGCACTGCCCACTTCCCGCCCCCCCAACTTGGGGAAGCAGCCCGCATTCCCCCTCGCAGGGTCGAGGCCCCGGCAGGTCAAGGCGCCTGGGTTGGCTGCTCCCGCCGCCACCCCCAGCTGAGCGAGGCCCCAGTGGGGCAAGCAGACCGGGCTCGTCTGTCTCCCTGCAATGGGCGGCAGCTCGGGCAAGAGGCTGCGGGCCAGCGTCTCCTTCCCCAGCCCCCTGCCCTCCTGCCATGCAGTTGAGGCTCCGGCAGGCCAAGCCGCCTGGCCTCGTCTGTCCCCCCGGCATCCCCGCCTGATCGAGGTGCCAGCGGGGGAAACCAGCCAGGCTCACCCCTCTCCCCGCAATGGGGGAAGCCATCCACTTCCCGCCCCCCTCCCCCTCTTGGGGAAGCAGCCCTCACTCTTCCCCAGACCCCTCTCCTCGGCCCTCCCTCCATGTGCTTGAGGCCCCGGCCGGCCTCAGGCGTGGTGGCATGGCGCCATCTCCCCTCATCCGCAGACCGCACGGGGGAGGCTCAAGGGAACGGGCCACCCCTGGTGCATGTCGGCCTGGGCCTCCTCTTGGCTGGTGGCGGCTCCTGGCTGCCGCGGCTCAGCAGCGTTGGCATGGCCCCGTCTGGAGCCTGCAGGCCGAGTGAGGGTGTCTGGCCAGTGGAGCACCCGGCCCAGGCCGCGGCTCGAAGTAAACTGAGGGCAAAAGGGTGGCTGCTGCCTCCGTGGGCGGGAGGACACCCACACAGGCAGCAGCACAGCGAATGGAGAGAGACGCCCTGTGAGTGACACACCAGGGCGCCAACCAATTCCGGACCGTGTGGAATGTTCTAGAGAAGTGCCACCACCATTCGGCTTTTATTTTTAAGGGAGATTCTCTCCTCCCTGATTTGGTGACACCCCCACTCTTTACCTTTTGTAGTGTCTTTTGGCAAAATATTATTATCTGATATCGGATGACATCATGTCCACGGAAAATGTCTTCCACAGTCAAGGTCCGATTAGCCTCACCTCTCAGAGGAGTGTAGGGAGGCTGTATAATAAACTTTATCGATCGAATACTGGGGATGTATTTCACTTCAGGATCCCCAACAACAGCTGCAGGGGAGAAAAAACAACAAAGCCACTGTGAAGAGTGGAGTTTGGAGGCTAAGAGTTAGGAAATCAGTGTGGTGTTTTCCCTGGGTAGGGTTTTATACTGGAATGGCTCCACACTGGGGGGTGGCGGGGGGTGGGGGAAAGGTTTGCAAGCCACAGGGGAGGACTCCAAGAGCCACATGTGGCTTACGAGTTGCAGTTTGGCCACCCCTGCTGTTATCTCTGTTGGTGGGCAGCTGTGAGACACATAACAGGAGTGAATGCTCCTTGCAATCATTCCAATACATGCAGCCATCATTTTGTGTGAACTGGGAAACACCCATATTTTGCCCTGAGTGTAGAGCTTCAGTACATACAAACACCTACCTTCAAAGATCCAGCGTTCAGTTTGCATGTTCTGAAGCTGGAAAATATACGCATTGCCCTATTCATGCAAAATGGTGACCCTGCATATCAGGAGATTCACAGGTAGCACAGGATCACTATGCAGGCCTGGGACACCAAAATCAAATGTTTGAAAAGGGCGAACAAGCAAGTAATCGAACAAGCAAGCAGGAGATCTACAATTCCTCCACACACACACCCATGTCATCAGCATTATTTTCATCAGGACAGCACCCCTCACATGGGAACAACATATTTGAAGACATTTTTAAAGAATGATTACAAATTGAATTATCCACCAAATGGGATAATTGTATATTCCTTCTCAGAGATGTTAACATGTTTTTATACTAATATTTAATGTGCCAGTGGTTAAAAGCATGGGTATTGTGCCAGAAAAAAATATGTCATCCTTAGAAGGCAGTGCTTCCCGATCAGGCAGCAATGCTTCCGGGTAGCCAAGCCCAAGCACTTACTGTCTTCCTTGGGATAGAACCTCGGAGTTACGATCCAATTTGAGACACAGCAGTTAGGGACAATGGCTCTCACTCTGGCATAGTAGCGTTCAGTGTAGTTTTCAGTCTCTCGTGTGAGATTGCAGAAAAGCTGTGTGATGTTCTGGCACTCACTTTTGTTTTGCCATGTGGCCCCATACCTAAGAGAAAATATCATGCATTATTTACAGAGACAGGAAATCTCACTCAACTTAGAATCAGGCTTCCTAAACTGAACTGCTTCCCTGAACATTTTCGGAATGCTGTTCTTGATCAATTTGTCATGTTGCACTTGGCGATGAAGACATTTAGCTTGTACAGACCTCTTGAGATATTTTGTAAAGTCCTAGAGGGGAGGTCTGAGGTATGCGTTGGGGCCTGGGGGGGGGATGTAAATTTCCATTTTTTTTTCTCTCCTTCCTGCCCACAGTTTCTAGTGGCCCCTAGATGGTGTACTTCCCTCCCTAAACCCCACCCTCCCCCGGCTCCCCCCTCCCCCCAAACCTCCAGAATTTCCTAACCTGGAGCTGGCAACCATAATCTCTGGACACCCTCTCTCTCGGGTTGCTAACTTGGAGGAGTATCCAGGAAGTGTAGCCAGTGGGGATGATGCTCCACTGAAGGTTGCTTGCAGAATGCCTTGCCTCCACTTGTCCTGCTAGGAAAGCTCTGAGAATTTGATCTTAGCACCAGTCTGATGGATTCTATCACTCCATCTATAGTGCACATGCATAACAACTCACTCTCTCTCACCCCCCACCCCACAATATGGGGATCATTGCCTACCTTGCAGAGTGGTTGTAAAGATTTGAACAATGTATGCAAAATAGTATTAAATGGACGGATGGCACACACACAATCTACTGCAGACTAAATAAATACAATGAAGAAGAATTCTCAGCAAAGTGCAGCGGTGGAAGGTTAGGGACCCCTTGGGAAGTGATCCTTAGTATGAGAAGAATTATAAGCATCCTCCCAATTTGCAACTGGGAAATGCTGAAAGGTGGGTAAGTCTCCTTTTCTGGTATTAATTATTGTCATTAATACCTTAATATCCGATCCCATCCAAAATGTATCTAACCATTCTTTCTTATCAGGTATGGTTGTAGTGGTTAGAGTGTCAGACTAGGATCTGGGAGATCCAGGTTCAAATCCCCACTCTGCCATGGAAGCTGGCTGGGTGGCCTTGGGCCAGTCACTCTCTCAGCTTAACCCACCTCACAGTCGTGCTGTGAGGATCAAAATGGAGAAGAAGAGAATGATGTTGGGGAGAAAGGCTGGGTATATAGGAAGTAAAAAAAATACATGTCCAGAGCCTAGCAAGCATCTTTGCTTATTTTCAAACTGTAGCTCTTCCAAATAACCTGACATACATCTTTACGACACAGGCTGAGATCCACCTTCTGCTATGACTATCCCTTTTCTTGAGAGGCAAACCTATACGCAGTCTTCAGTGGCATGTAGTTTCCCCCCAACTTTTATTCTCACAAAATGCACTTATTTATTTATTAATTTATTTACTTGTTTGCTTTATACACCACCCTCCCCGCTGGAGCAGGCTCAGGGTGGCTTACATAAAAATTTTAAAACAGATAAAACAGAACAAATATGAATATGAATATAAAACCCATCATAAAGTAAGCAGTTTGTATAACAGTGGCGAGGCACTAGTAGCAGTCAATTACAATAAGAAGTATAGTCAGCATTTGATGTTCCTGTTGGCTACGCACAGGCTGTCAGTGGTGGTATTAGGGCGCAGGGTCTTAAGTTTATTAGATGCGGCTCCTTAATCGAATGCCTGGTGGAAGAGCTCTGTCTTGCAGGTTCTAGTGTCTTCCGGGAGTTCATTCCACCAGTGTGGAGCCGCCACTGAGAAGGCCCTGGCCCTGGTCAAAGCCAGCCTGGCATCTTTGGGACCCAGAAGGGGCAGACAGTTGAGACCAGTGTTCCCTCTAAGCTGAGTTACTGTTAGTTAGCTCACAGTTTTTTCGCCTCCGGCTCACAGATTTTTGTCTCAGCTCAGGGAGGATGGCTCCAGAGCAAACTGATTTATGCAGTAGCCAAATCGCTTGCTCACAGCTTTTATGCCAGTAGCTCACAAAGTAGAATTTTTGTTCACAAGACTCCACAGCTTAGAGGGAACATTGGTTGAGACCCTGAATGCAGTGCTCTCTGGGGAACATGTGGGGAAAGGGACCCTCAGGTATGTAGGCCCCTGACCACAAAGGGTTTTAAAGGTAAGAACCAGCACCTTGAAGCAAATTCGGTATGCTATAGGCAGCCAACGCAGTGCTTTTAGCACAAGCTGGATGTGCTCCCACACGGGAAGCCCCAACAACAGCCTGGCTGCAGCATTCTGCACCAGCTGAAGCTTCTGGATTTGGGACAAGGGCAGCCCCATGTAGAGAGCTTTACAGTAGTCTAATCTCCAGGTGACCATTGCGTGTATCACTGTTGCCAGGTCGTTGCATGTGAGGAAGGGAACCAACTGCTTGATCAGCCGAAGATGATAAAAGGCTGACTTAGCACTGGCTGCTACCTGGGTCTCCAGGTAGCAGCCAATGCTAAGTCAGCCTGGCATCCAAGAGTACTCCCAGGCACCTAACCTCCAGCGCTGGCACCAGTGGTGCCCCATCGAAGGTCGGGAGTGGGATCCCTAACCCCGGAACTCAGACACAGGACCTCCATTTTTGTCGGATTCAATTTCAGTCGGCTCAGTCTAAGCCAATCAGCCACGGTTTGCAACACCAGGTCAAGATCTCCCGGTCTAGAGTCAGACTGGCCACCCAACAGCAGATAGAGTTGGGTGTCATCTGCATACTGGTGACATCCCAGCCCATGCCTCTGGGCAATCTGGGTAAGGGGGCCCATATAGATGTTAAACAACATTGGGGAAAGTACCACCCCTTGGGGCACTCCGCAAACAAACGGGTGCCTTCAGGACAGCTGTTCCCCTAATGCCACCCTTTGTCCCCGACCCTGGAGGAATGAGGAAAGCCATTGCAAGGCAGACCCATGGATCCCATAGTCGGCGAGGCAGTGGATCAGTAGCTGATGGTCGACTGTGTCGAACGCTGCCGACAGGTCTAATAACAGCAGCACTGCTGAACTGCCCCGATCCAAATGCCTCTGAAGGTCAGGAAAAAGACACAGCAGGGAAGGCTCTGTCCCATGGCCTGGGCGGAAGCTGGACTGGAAGGGATCTAGTGTGGAAGCGTCATCCATAAAACCCTGCAACTGAGTTGCCACCGCCTACAACAGAAGATTTCCTGAGCCAGGAGCTCACTCAGTCCATTCCTCCCTCAGCAGTTTTTCCATTCAAAATCCCACCCCCACCCCCATTTTTCCACCCATGGGGAGGGGGCCTGACTGCAGACTCTGTGGCTGCAGGGTTTTTTTTGGCATGGGGGAGGGGAGTCCTTGGGAAAACTGCATGTGTGACTGCCTCTGATAGAAGCCAAACCTACATCATTCTCCCTTCCTTGCATCATCCAGGCAGGCAGCTTTGTTCTAACATTAATTACTACGATAAACATACCAGCTGGGAAGCTGATTATTAATTAACATCTTTATTTTGCACACCTCTTGATGCTAAAAGCTGGTCCACAAGTTACAAGAAAACAAAAAGTCCTGTTTACTGGAAAGATCAGAGGGAAAACTGTCAGAATGCCAAGTTCTTCACCTGCTATACTGTCTGCTACTGAGGACAGATCTATGGTGCCAGCGCTCCTGGGAAAGGAGACGACTGTTTCGAGAAGGAGTCACTACAGGCTGGCCCAGTAAGACGAAAGATTCAAGCTGAGTGAATGCGCTCCTTTAAAGCAGAGTAAGGTGCTGTAGTTGACTAATTCCCACACTGAGCAAGGGGGTTAGAGTAGGTGACCTCTAGGATCCCTTCAAACTCTGTGTCAAGAAACTGTTCTCCTCTAAGAGAGTTTTTCTGCCTAAGTGTTAGCTCTCTTGACTATAGAAGTAATCAGCGCCCACCTGACAGATTGTTATCAGAATTGTTGCTTAGGCTGGCAGAAGTGATTAACTTGCAGCAGCTGAGAACTGTCATCTAAAGTGGTTGACAGCTGGCTAGCCTGGTAACAGCCTATTGGCTAAATGGCTTTTCTTTCTGCACTGAGACCTTCAGCCCCACCAGAACAAAACTTTTCCCACAAGCCACAAAATCCTGGCTACGGGCCTGCCCTCCCCCACAAACTGTTTGCCTGTCCTGAAATCATCTAGTGGGGGCACTATGTGGCCCACTGGCAACTGCATAGGTAGGTCAGGAAAAAGATGCAGCAGGGAAGGCAGGAACCTCTTCTCCCCACACATCAGACCTGATCCTATTGGGGTGGGAGGCATGCACTTGAGAACTGAGTTTCTCTCAGGAATACATCATTGTGGTGTTTCTGTGAAAGGAAATCAGTGGATTTAAACAGTTCCAAACCATGTGTTAAAGAAAAGGCTGTGCTTCCTTACGTTTTGTACTGCACATCATAGATGGTGCTGGGGGATGTCTCTTTCCCATGCTCCCACGTGAGAATGTTTTCAAAGTTTATGGACTGAAAAGTGACTTGTTGAATGAGTGGAGATCTCTCTGCCAGCAAATCCCCTAGGAGGGGGAAAAAAGGAACAATTATCTTATTTTAGACCTCTTATCAGAAGGGAAGTACAGGGGAACTGTCAACAGCTGTTCCTCATTTGCAGTAAACATCATTTATGGGAACGCAGCACAGTGGATTTCAAAGACTGCAATGGGAAACAGAGAAAGGGGTAGGTGGGGCTGAGATTGTTTAGAGAAATTCTTTCAGAACTATTCTTTGAACAGGTGCAAATGGTTTTATTTCAAGTCAAGGCTGCAGAAGTTGAAGACTTCAGTGTCAGGGGAAAGAACTTCCTTCTTTCAGATTTTCAAAAGCAGCCTTTGTGAACCTGTGTGGTAACTTCTAGATCCCCACAGAATTCTCTAGGTGTTCATTCTTGGCTATAACACTGATCTTACAGTACGGCCTCCCTGAAGGTGAGGAGGTATTGTGCAGAGGAGCAGCAACAAACACCCAGTTTCTTTCAACTTGTTGGTTTATTACTGAACACTGAACTGTTGGTTTATTACTGAACACTGAACTTCAGGGTAGATAATTTGGTTTGAAAAGAAAGAAATACAACAATACTTAGCTAAAGCTGTTTCTTGTCCTATGAGGAAAGGTTGAAGGAGCTGGGTATGTTTAGCCTGGAGAGGAGATGACTGAGAGGTGATATGATAACCATCTTCAAGTACTTGAATGGCTATCATATAGAGGATGGTACGGAGTTGTTTTCTGTTGCCTCAGAAAGTCGTACCAGAACCAATAGGTTGAAATTAAATCAGAAGAGTTTTTGGCTAAGTATTAGGAAGAAACTTCCTGACAGTTAGAG
>NW_015162038.1:103663-108162 GCF_001447785.1 Gekko japonicus
GACAGTGCATCACTTGCCCCAGACTGAGAGTTTCTATCTATACCTTGTGGCTAATAGCCACTAATGGATCTCTGCTTCATATTTTTATCTAATTCCCTCGTGAAGCCGTTCATGCTTGTAGCCGCCACCACCTCCTGTGAAGCAATTTTTCTCAGGCCAGTTTGGTTAGGGATCCTGGAGGGGTTTTTTCATCTTCTAGGCATGGAACAGGGGTGTATGTGGAGGAGTGGTATTAGTGAATTTCTTTCATTGTTCAGGGGGGTTGGAGGTCAGTTCCAGCTCTATGATTCCATCATTGTCCTGGCCTGTTCTCAAATACTTTGTATAATCCCAGCAGTCCTGCAACTTCCTAGCATGTGGAAAGCTAGAAGGATTTTAGTCCAGTTTTCCCCTTGCCAAGTTAGCTTTCTTCATGCAGGAATGTTTCTTCATGATGAAGCATCATATCATGTGAGCCTGTTTGCAATCTAAAGGGGTACAGCCCAGATATAAATCAGTCTTCTGATGTACTGTTTGTGAGAGCCAGATGCCAATAATGAAACCAATCCACATTTTTTTTTTTTACTGTCTGCCAGTATTGAACACCTTTGTGCCCGAAGAGAGCCCTGAGTCCTGCATGGAGCCCTGAGGAGCTTTCTAGGCTAGATCCTAGCCTCTGTCATGAGGTCCAAAGTCCCTGACAAACAAATGGAGACAAAACCCCCCAGCACAATGTAGTTCTCAAAGAGTGAGAGGAACACAAGTCCATTAGCCTTGTGATATACGTTCCAGGTTTCCCTGTTTACTGGGGACAGACTCTACTTTCTGGTCATACTCTCTGCTTAATTTGGCGATGCCTTGTTTGACAGTCCTAGAGCTGTCATTCTTTGCAGTTCAGCTTCCAGCTTAGGATCTCAAAGACTGGATTGTAATACGCAGTTGGGAAGGCTGCTGTGTCATTTAAATCTGCCATTGTGTTGGTTTAGACTTGTACACTGACAGGGAGAGAAAGGATTAAAAGAGCTTTAAGGGGGCATGTATGAATTGGCCTTCTTGAGAGTGAGGTGTATATGAATGCATCTTGCCAGAGTAATCCATGTGCATGTAAATGCACATGCAGTGGAGGTACCATGCATGTAGAGCCTTCTGTTGCATGTACTGCAGCTGGTGAGGTGTAGTTTGAACTGCAGACAGCATATTGTATCCCTAGAGGACAAGTTGGTCTGGGCAAATATCATGCATGTGTGGGGGAACGAAAAATGCACCACCCTCAGTTTTCCATACGCAAGTAGAATGGTACAAACACCACAACAAATTTATCAGTTGGGGATACCAGATGTATACAACAGCCCCAATATGGGCTTCCACAGGGAGGAGTGGAGAATATAAAATGGAGGCTGACTTTCTTTCCTGATTTCTGTACACAGGCTATCTCAAAATCAAAGTATTGTTGGAAATATGTGAGTTGCAAGGTCTAAGATTCAGTCATTATAGGGTTAATCTATTACCTTGTGTGCTATTGTTTAGCCTGACCCAGAAGGAAACCTGGCACAGAGCCAATGGAAAGATAGTTGGAAATCTTAAGTCTGTTTACTAGCAATCATTTGTTAATGTAATCAGGTGACTTCCTTCTAGGGGTCAAGAAGAAGAAGAATCTCCATTGTTGTGTGACCATGTGGTCTGTCTGTTTGTAGCTGTAAAGATGTGAAGATGTAGTTCTAGGTATCTCTTTTATTTTGTAGGTTTCCTGTGTACCCTTTCCCCTTAGAAATAAAGCTTTTTACACAGAAAGAAATGCTTCCTCTCCAGTGAAGCAAAGATCCATTGCAAACCTCTGAATATTTAAGTATTTTTGCCTATTTTCCCCAACACTTATTTCATTAATGTCCCATGACTGGAACTCCAGACATTTTTTGGGGGGGGGGCAGTAAAGATTTTAGGGTGTGCGTGTATGATACAGCTCAGGACCATGGTGCCAGGGAAGTGACAGTTTAATTCTTCTGCTCCCCCCCCCCGCTGTTTTCCTGATTTAAAATCCTCTAGCCCTCTCTAGGTACTCACAGATACCCACATTGTGCCAGGCATATTTTTTCCCATCTTGCAGAAGAGGCCATTTTTGATCATGGACATAGGGAGAAGAATTACAATTAGGCCTCTACTTCAGTGCTGTGTTTTTAAAAAACAATCTAGGTCATGGAATCCCAACATCTTGTGTAATTTGACCCATTTGGCATAAATACACCATGCACTGCTTACGAGTACCTACTGGGTCCTATCCAACGAGACATAGGCCAGTTGGAACTTAATTCTTAGCCATGTGGGGGCCCAATATGGTTTAGGGCCATGGCATGTCAGGAGACGCCATCCTTCATGACATGAAACAGTCCTGGGAAGCCACTGTTTGCCCCCACTGGGAAACTCATGCCAGTTTGGTGTAGTGGTTAAGTGTGTGGACTCTTATCTGGGAGAACCAGGTTTGATTCCCCACTCCTTCACTTGCACCTGCTGATGTGACCTTGGGTCAGTCACAAGCTCTGGCACAGCGGTCCTTGAAAAAGAGCAGTTTGTGTCAGAGTTCTCTCAGCCCCACCCACCTCACAGGGTGTCTGTTGTGGGGAGGGGAAGGGAAAGGAGTTTGTAAGCCGCTCTGAGACTCCCTTGGGTAGTGAAGAGCGGGGTATAAATCCAATCTCTTCTCTTCTTCTTCTTCTATTGATGGACTGTCCCAAGGCCACCAAATGAATTTTGTGGCAGATGGGGGATTTAAATATAAGTCTCCCAAACCCTAGTCCTGTGCTTACCAATGTAGTGTTGTGGTGAGAGTGTTGTCCTTGGATCTGGGAGATCCCACTCTACCATGAAGCTTGCTGGGTGACGTTAGGCCAGTCACACATTCTCTGCCTATTTGCCTCACAAGGTGGTAGTTGTGAGGATAAAATGGAGTAGACGAAAACAATGTAAGCCACTTTGAGTCACCGTCGGGGAGAAAGGCAGGGTATAATGAAGGCCATAATATACCACAGTAGCACAGTAGGCCCATGGGCTGTTCTATTTGAATTGTTGTGTACAAGCCCTTTAAATGTGGACTCTGGCATGGGAGTGCCAAAGCAAATCTGATCAGTGCCAACGACTGATAACCTCACGTCTTTTTTGTTTGGTTGCTTTTGTTCCTTATAACCTGAGTACAGCACAGATGAGCTTTGTATTTTCGGGGAGAGGCCAGTTCTCCTTAACGACTACTGTTATGGAGCAACCAGCAATACGAGCTTGTTTAGCAATCAAATGGCTACCTTCAGTTCTTTAGAAGAAAAGAATGTAGATGAATACACAATACAGGGGTTTTCCCACTTGGTAAAATGGAATGCACTCAATGGAACTCATCCAAGACCTTGGCTTGAGTACACGCATTATTTCAGAGGTGTGCCCTGTGGTGTGGGAGTACCAATTGCTTTTTCTCCCCTTTGGTAATAGAAGAAGCCCGTTGCCTCTCCAGAAGAGTTAATGTTGAGTCTCTTCCTCAAGATAGTTTTGGCTCTAGAAAACTGGTTAGGGTTGCCAGCAGACCTGGAGAAAACTGTCCTGTCCCTTTAATGTGTGGACGTGGGCAGCTGAAGCTTTTCATCGCATGGAGGTGATAAATGACACCTGACAAATAATATCCCACTGAGTCTCTATTAAAGAGACAGGACATTGTTTTCTCCAGGCAGTTGGCAATACTAGACCTGCCAGCTTTTCAGCCAGTCCTAGAGTTGCCTAGTTTCAAAATTATCATTTCTGGGTAAGGGTGGTAGCTGAAAAGATCCAGGGTTACCTGGATGAGTGTTCCCTCTAAGCTGAGTTAGTGTGAGCTAGCTCACAGTTTTTGAGCCTCTGGCTCACACATTTTTGTCTTAGCTCAGGAAGGATGGCTCCAAAGCAAACTAATTTATGCAGCAGCCAAATAGCTTGCTCACAACTTTAATGCCAGTGGCTCACAAAGCAGAATTTTTGCTCACAAGACTCCACAGCTTAGAGGGAGCATTAGATGAGACATCAGCATTGGACCCATTCTAATCTGGCTTCTGCCCCCGTCATGGGACAGAAACAGTGTCGGTCGCCTTGACAGATGATCTCCAAAGACAGCTGGATCACGGTCCGTCGGTGCTGCTATTGTTATCTATATATCTAATTCCGAAGATGCCCCCTGTGTGCGGATACCTAAATCCGCGCATCGGGGGCACCAGGGGGGGAGGGAGATTTTTGTGCACACTTGGTACGGTCCCCAGGTGTGCACAAAAATCTTAAAACCTGAAAAAAATATCGGGGGGATACTTAAATCCCCCCAAAAGTAATGCTCTGTGAACTCCCTCACCGCCGCCGCTTGGGGGGGGGAAGAGAGCAGCGAGGCCCGAGCGGTCAGAGGCAGTGGGAGGGGCAGGAAGGGCAGCGAGGCACGAGCGGCTTGCTGCTTGGGCCTCGCTTCGAAGCCGGGGGGGGAAGGGAAGGGGGGGAGATCGAGCGGGGGTGTGTGTGGAGGGGAC
>NW_015162038.1:108457-115186 GCF_001447785.1 Gekko japonicus
AGGGGGGGGGGAGGGGCCGCCGCGGCGCGGGGGGGCGGGGGGGGGGGAAGAGAGAGACTGCCGAGGCCCGGCGGCTGCAAGCTGCGCGAGCCTCGCTTCGGAGCCAGGGGGGGAAGAGAGAGACTGGGGAGCCGGGGGGGAAGAGAAAGAGACTGGGGGGGCGGCAAGCCAGGGGTGGTAGTGGAGGGTGGTGGTGGAGGAGACGGGGGAACTGACGGGTTGGGGGGGAAGCTTACCTGCTTCTTCCTCCTCCGCCTGCTCTGTGTGGAGCTCCCCCGCTCCTCCCCCCACAATTTTCGCGGGTCCCCTTCCTTGTCTATATACTAAGAGCCATGGGTCACCAGTGCATGTGGATACTTATTTCCACAAATTGGGGGCACATGGAGGCTCAACAGAAATTCCTGCACACTTGAGGCATTACTTAGGTATGCAGAAAAATCTGACATGTTTAAAAAATATACGGGGAAATTCCCCCCCCCCAATGAAACTGCGTTCTCGCAGATGCATGGAGAATGGACTTGCCATTTGGAACTGTGGTGGAGCTTGCTGCTAGCAGCTGCGAGGGAGCCAGGGATCCGAGCAGGGCTCACTGCTGTTGTGCAGGGCTCGCCGCTGTTGCTGCTGGGGTGTGTGGGAGAAGTCTTGGCGGGCGGGTGGCGGGGAGCCATGCAGGGCTCGCTGCCATTGCTGCTGGCCGGGGAGGGGAGAAGCATGAGTGGGTGGCTGGGACCCGGGCAGGGCTTGCCGCCTTGTACTGGGCTCACCTGCGGCCGCTGCCTCCTCCTCCTCAGTGAGGAATACTGGGGAATACTCCCTCCCCCACGAGTATCACGGGTCCTGCTTCTTGTTAGATCTAATGGCAGCATTCAACACAGATGATTACGATCTTTTGACCCACCGCCTCACCGAGTTCAGGGATTGCCCCTTCAATTTTCCCATGGTTGGGAACAAAGGATGGCACTGGGCAAGAATGTGTTGGCTAGATACTCTTTAATATGTGGGGTCCCTCAGGGGGCACTTCTCCCTCTGATGTTGTTTAACAGCTATATGCGTCCCCTTGCCCAGATGGTATGGAGTTTCAGGCTTGGGTGTTACCAGTATGCTGGCGACACCCAGCTGTATCTGTTATTGGATGGCCACCTGGATGCCGCCCCACATCATCTGGCTGTGAGTTTGGAGGCCGTGGTTGAGTGGTTGAAACAGAGTAGGTTGAAATTGAATCCAACTGAGATGGAGGTTCTGTGGCAGGGGGTGGCTTCGGGGTTGGGGGCCGTGGCAGAAGTTACCAGCTCTTGACGGAGTGTCACAGACACCAGCACGATCCGTCAGGAGCTTGGGAGTGGTTTTGGATCCTTCCTTAAATATGGTTGGCCCAAGTCACACAGACTGCCAAACCAGGGTTGCCAAGTGAAAAAATCGCCACAGCAGGGGACTCCCGGCTTGCGGCTTGAGTGCGCGCACGCACCGCATGCACATCACCAGGAAGTGATGTGACGACACTGGGCACGCTGGGGGCGGGGCCATGACCATAGAGTTTTCCCTCGGATGGTCGTGGCCCCGCCCCCAGCGTGCCTGGCGTCGTCACATCACTTCCTGGTGATGTGCACGTGGGGGTGGGATTCCCCCCGGGGCCCGATCCACTGGCAGTGGGGAATGGGCCCCCTGGGGGGACTTGGCAAGCCTATGCCAAACTGATGTTTTTTCATCTATACCAGGCTTGGCAACTGGCCCCTATCCTGTCACACCCTGATCTGGCCATGGTAATCCATGCAATGGTCACCTCCAGATTAGACTATTGCAACTCGCTCTATGCTGGCCTGCCCTTGAGACTGATCTGGAAGCTCCAACTGGTCCAGAATGCAGAGGCGCGAGTCCTGATGGGACCATCATGGACGGCACATATACACCCAGTGAGAGTCAGAAGTCAGGGACCGATGTACCTATGGGACAGTCTCCTCCATTATGTCCTCAGAAGAGCATTGCACTCCTTAGGCAGCAATCTGCTGGTGGTCCCCAGGGTCCAGGCCTTTTCGGTCCTGGCCACAACCTGGTGGAACTCTCTGCCAAATACCATCAGGGCCTTGTGGGATCTGATGCCATTCCACAGGGCCTGCAAGGCAGAGATGTTCCCCCAAGCTTTTGGTTGAGGACAGCGACGGTTCCATCTTGGCTGGCACCCTTCCCTGTTGTTTACATCTACCTTGCCCTCTCCCCCCCGTCCATGAAGTAGCTGGCAGTTGGAATTGGGACTGATTAATTATTCACCATCTGATTGTTGAAAAGTTTTATTAATGTTTTACCTGGTTTTAACTTGTTTTTGTCTGATGGCTTTTGTACATTGCACTGGGCAATTCATAAATGCAATTAATGAATTAATAAATAAAACTTTGGTTTGGAAAATTCCTGGAGATTTGGGGGTGCAGCCTGGGGAGGGTCTTCAGCAGGGTATAATGCCTTAGGGTCCACCCTCCAAAGCAGCCATTTTCTCCAGGGGAACCTGATCTCTGTAGTCTGGAGATCAGTCGTAGTTCTGAGAGGTCCCCAGGCCTCTCCTGAATGTTAGCAACCCTAACTAGTCCTTCTTGATGTCCCTTTTAGTAGCAGTCTGATCTGCAGATAGGCTTGGGACCTGGAGATCTCCTGGAATTACAATTAGGGTTGCCAAGTCGTTGTCTACTCACCGGCGGGGGAGCGTTCTTTTGGTCCAGGAGCTGCTGTGGTATGCGTGCGTGTGCGCGCCGTCAGAACGTCACAGGAAGTGACGCACGACGTAGAGCACGTTGGGGGCGTGGCTCCAATCGTTGGAGGGGAAACCATAGAGTTTTCCCTCCAACGATTGGGGCCACGCCCCCAACGTGCTCTATGTGGTTGCGTCACTTCCTGTGACGCACCCACGCCGCGCTTCGGGGGGCGGGGTTCCCCCCGGGGCCCGATTCCACGGCGGTGGAAATCAGGCCTCCAAAGCGGGGGTTTACCCGTCACCCGCCCCCACTTGGCAGCCCTAATTACAATTGATCTCCAGATTTTTCCTGAAGAAAATAGTTGCTTTGGAGTACGCAGTCTACAGCATTATAACATGGTAGGGTACATCCCCTGGCCGTACCCCAAAATCTCCAGGAATTTCCCAACCCAGAGTTGGCAACTCTATCTGTAAGTGGTGTGATTGAACTTCATGCCATTAAAAGTTTTCAACTGCCTGCTTCAAGCGTCTATTAAAGGAGCAGGACGTCTGAGCTGAGCGCTGGACCCAGCTTACCAGGCCTTTGAGGGGATTGGCCTGGGAGGAGGGGGACACCTCAGCGGTCCATAGAACATAGATCTAGGATAGTTTAGTGCTTAGAATATTGGATTAGGACCAGGGAAAACCAGGTGCAAATTCCCACTCAGTCTTAAAGCTAGCTGCAGGGCCTTAGGACAATCACTGTTGCTCTCTCTCACCTACCTCACAGGGTTGTTATGAGGACAAAATGGAGCCACTCTGAGGGAGGAAAGGCAGAATTTAAAAAAATGGCTCGATGGCTGAAAGCAGTGTGGTGCCATGGTTAGTGCAGTGGACTAGTATTGGGGAAACCTTGGTTCAGATCCCCCACTCTGCGATAAAGCTCGCGGGGTAACCCTGAGCCAGTTTCCCTGTCTCCGCTTAACCTACCTCACAAGGTTGTTTTGAGGATTAAATAGAAGAGAAGGGAAAATAAGGATAGGATAAAAATGTATCCAAAGGAAACAGCTAAGGCTATACCAACAACATCACAACACCGCTATGCACAGCCTTGAAACAGATGTGAACAAGACCTGACAACAGAATTGACAGTCGCTTGCCTGAGGAATTCTTGCAATAGTTCTGAGAAACCTTTTTTTTTGGGGGGGGAGGGGTGGAAAAGAGGGGCCTGAGGCTGGTTACTTACCCACCAGGGAGCACAAGGCCCAGAAGATGCAAATTTCCTTCATTAATAGCCCAGCAAAATCAGATGTGAAGCAAATCTAGCTTTCTTCCAATCCGGCTGAATAGGTTTTGGATGTCTCCAGATTCCTGCCCTGACGTTCTTCAGCTATACCCTTTGCACAGATGGAGGAGTCAGTGTGGCCTCTTTGTTCTTGCCGCAGCATGTGGAGACCACTCAGTATCTGAGTGTGTAAAAAGCCTTCCACAATCCCTCATCCATCTAAGTGCCATGGGCATAAGACGGGCACACGACAGAAGAGGCGCGCAGCCCTCCGGTCTTCTGAACCAAAGCCAAGCGAATTTCCTGATAAGGTAGGAGTTTCCTGCTGGCGTTTCTCATAACAGGAGCCGGTTGTTCTGGTTTTGTGGCTTTTGCGTCTCTTACCTCAAGAGGCAGAAACAGCACGGTATGCATGTGCCTGTCACTATGGGACTTCTGCAATTCTTGTTGCTTCATTGTGGCAGGAGGCGAAAACAAAATGTTTTTTTTTAAATGTGCATACGTGCTTGTGGCCAGGGCCAGTGTTTCAGTTTTTAACAATACGTTTATTCTTGATTCTAGGCTATTAATGGGAGGGGGGGAGGATACGGGGTCATTTATCGCTACACATTCCTACGCCCAAGTTGGAACAGGCTAGAAATGTGAGTCAGTAATGATCAATATAATGAAGATTGCATCAGAGTTTCACTCTTTGAACCCATCTGGCATGGCATAGGGGTGAGAGTCTTGGACTAGGATCTGGGAGACCTGGGTTCAAGTACCCACAGCCACTGAGGAACTGAAAGGAGCCCTGGCGTGACTGAGCTACATGGATATGAGCAAGCTTGGTTCTCTGTGACCAGACTCACCAAAGACCAGGGAGCAGACTTTGCTGTCATCTCAACAATTCTCTTTTTTTACTTTCACCCAGGCAAATTAACAGTTGATGTTCATTCTCCTGGGAAAAGTAAAGCAACACAGATAGGCACATTCGCTGGCAAGTTTTTAGGGCACTTAGGCCAAGGTTGCATACCCCCATGTATATTTTTCCTTAGATCTTCCTCAGAGGACTGCAACTGTTTGTAATGAAAGAGCCAGATTGTGTCAAAATTCAGAGCAAGAACCTATACCGCTTGACTGATAATTAACCATGTGGATTAATAACCCATAAAATTTCCACAGCCCTAACACTTGTTGCGAATCCTTTATTACAAAGTGGCATACCTGAGATCTCACAGTAACTAATAAATATACACAGGAGCACCCAGCGCAGTGCTTTTAGTGCACTGGTACAAATCTGTGTATGGGTCACATCTGGATTACTGGCAATTATTCACCTCTATTATTTCCCGCGGTGGCTCAAGTGGTTAAGACGCTGAACTGCGGGCTGTGGAAGGTCAGTAGTTCAGCAGTTTGAGACCCGGGTGCCGCATGATGGAGTGAGCTCCCATCTCTAGTTCCAGCTCCTGCCAACCTAGCAGTTCGAAAGCAAGAAATTGCAAGTAGATAAATAGGTACCACTTTGGTGGGAAGGTAACAGCGTTCCGTGCGCCTTGGTGTTTAGTCATGCTGGCCACGTGACCACGGAAACGTCTTCGGACAGCACTGGCTCTTCGGCTTTGAAACGGAGATGAGCACCGCAACCCTAGAGTCAGATTCGACTGGCTTTCGAGCAAGGGAACCTTTACCTTTTTAAAGGATCTCTAAGAAGCCCTTTAGTCCCATGAGAATCTCTGCCTGTTCTTCCATTTATGTATTGGTAATTCTGAATCCCACCCCTTCAATATGCCTTGACTTAAAGATTTCATTTTCTTTATTTGGTTCCATGTTGTGCCATATTTGGCTCTGGAGCCATAGGTGGCCAAGGTACTTTTAAAAATGAAACATTCAGGGAGGGAACTTGGAACAACCTTAGGGAAACCAGGGCAAACCAGAGCATTCTGTGGTTACAGCTGTGAAATCTGGTCACCACCCCCAACACTATTTGAGGGCAATACCACTGGAGCAACATGGCATATCCCCATTTTTGAATTTCCAGCGTTTGTTTAAAACGTCTCCAGCCCTTTTCTTCGCAGAGATATAAGGAGAAATGTGCAGACAACCAAATTAATTCTCCTCTGTACTGTCACCTTTTCTCCTTGGACCATAATTGAACATGAGAGAAGCCATGTTGGATCAGGCCAGTGACCCCTCTAGTCCAACACTCTGTGGCACTCAGTGGCCCAAAACCAGGTGTCATCAGGAGGTCCACCAGCCGGGCCAGAACTCCAGAAACCCTCCCACTGTTGCCTCCCCAAGCACCAAGAATACAGAGCATCACTGCCCCAGACATAGTGTTCCATCTGTACCTTGTGACTAATGGCCACTGATGGACCTCTCTGCTCCATATGTTTAGTCAGTCCCCTCTTGAAAGCTGTCTATGCTTGTAGCTGCCACCACTTCTTGCAGCACTGAATTTCATGTGCTAATGACTCTTTCGGTGAGGAAGTACTTCCTTTTATTTGTTTCTAAGCTTACTGCTTACAAAGTACTTCTTCTTTCTCTACCTTCTCTATCTGATGCATAATTCTGTCAACCTCTATCATGTCACCCCTCAGTCATTGTTTCTCCAAGCTAAAGAGCCCTAACCTCTTTAACCTTTCTTCACAGGGAAGGTGTTCCATTGCCTTAATCATTTTCGTTGCCCTTTTCTGCACATTTTCCAGTGCTATAAAATCTATTTGGAGGTGCAGTGTAGTGACTAGAACAGTATGCAGTGTCTTACAGGCAGAAAGGGCAGAGTTCAACACAGGGATACCATCTTCAG
>NW_015162038.1:115369-122905 GCF_001447785.1 Gekko japonicus
GGGGCTTCCTTGCACTCCCGCCGGCCTTGCAGGTCCACCGCCGGGCCCCTCATGGGGCTCGGCAGTGGAGCTGCAAGGCCGGCAGCGGCGGCCGGGACCATTGGGGGCGGGGGGTGTGGCCTTATGACACACTTCCGGTGATGTCAGGGAGTGTGGCATATGTTAATGAGTTATGCTAATGAGTTCCCCTAGCTCTTTTTCTACAAAACGACCCCTGCATTTGCCCTTTTTATTGCAGTTGCACACTGAGTTGACATCTTCAGTGAATTATCCACCACGACTCCAAGATCTCTCTCCTGGTCAGTTACTGCCAGTTCAGATTCCATCAACGTATATTTATAGTTAGGATTTTTGGCTCCAATGTGCATTACTTCGCACTTGACCCTGTTGAACCTCATTTGCCATGTTGATGCTCACCCACCCGCTGGAGCACCTCACAGTCCTCCCTGGTTCTCATAACCCTGAGCAACAATGCCATCCACAGACTTAGCCACTTCACCGCGATTGTCTGGGAAGAAATATAGGAAGGGCACCTAACCCCTGGGAGCTGCAGTGGCTCAAGTGGTTAAGATGCAGAACTGCAGGCTGTGGAAGGGCAGTAGTTCAGCAGTTCGAGACCCGAGTGTGCTGCATGACAGAGTGAGCTCCCGTCTCTAGTTCCAGCTCCTGCCAACCTAGCAGTTCGAAAGCAAGAAATTGCAGGTAGATAAATAGGTACCACTTCAGTGGGAAGGTAACAGTGTTCCGTGCACCTTGGTGTTTAGTCATGCCGGCCACGTGACCACGGAAATGTCTTCAGACAGCGCTGGCTCTTCAGCTTTGAAACGGAGATGAGCACCGCAACCCTAGAGTCGGATTCGACTGGCTTTCGAGCAAGGGAACCTTTACCTTTACCTAACCCCTTCCTGACCAAATTCATTCTCCTTCAAAGGGTTTCTCCTTCAAACCACTCCCCACCCCAAAGATCGCCAGTACTGACTGTGTTGGCCTTGTGTGGGATGCTGAGGTAAGCTTGGCTGTTTGTCTCATGTACCAACCACCTAGTCTGCTGGCCGTGGAGACTAATAGATTCAATTAGATTCCAGAATGCTCTGTGGGATCCAATGCCTTCCAGCACACCCGTGGAGACTAATAGATTCAACTGGATTCCAGAATGTTCTGTGGGATCCAATGCCTTCCAGCATGCCTGTGGAGACTAATAGATTCAACTGGATTCCAAAATGCTCTGTGGGATCCAATGCCTTCCAGCACCTCATTGGATGAGCTGATAGAGGACTGGAACTCCCGTCTCTCTGAAGCCATCAATGAGGTTGCTTCCTCTGCATTCTCATTGGAGATCATCCCCCTGTATACTACAGAACTTAGGGTGATGAAACGAGAACTCAGATCACTTGAGCGCGTTTGGTGTTGGGTTCGCAACAAAGCTACAAGAGCATCTTATAGGATGCTTATGAAATCCTATGAGGTAGCAGTGAAGACTGTGAAGAGGGAATTTTACTCAGCCTCCATCACAACCGCTAGCTCACGGCTGGCACAATTGTTTAGGGTGATTAGTTCTTTAACATCCCTTATGAAGGGGAGCCAAAATAGTAGAAATTCAGTTATTAGCTGAGGCATTTGTGAGCTTTTTTGCGGATAAAGAGACCTGTCGCTCCACTGTAACACACCTGCCAATATTGATACAGTATGTGAACTGGAGGTCCCTTAGCTGCCTTTGGATTTGGTTTTTGATACCTTCAAACTACTTTCCTCTGCTGCTTCAACATAGTAAGTATGCTGCGGACCAAGGAGAAAGATCTGCAAATAGTATTGCAAAATTCCATTACTCTCAAGGGGGAATCATATGTTCCCGCAGCCCTTAAATTATATAAAGCCAGGACGCTAGCCCAACTGTTATTATGTGGCTCATTTATGGGGCCACCCAGTTCCTATTTTGTTCCTATTTTGCACCTCTAGAAAGAGTTCAGTCTAAGTTCCTAAGAACTATCTTACAGGTCCCTAGATTTGCGTCAAATGCCAGGGTAAGACTGGAGACAGGCTGTTTAAAAGTTGAAGCCAGGGTCCGTATTCTATCAATACATGCCTGGCTAAAGGGGTATCTCAATCCACAAGGTTTACTCCCTCTGATACTCTGCGACAATTTCCAATCAAATTGGTCTAAGTCTGTTCAGAGCTATCTGCTGATAATAGGTTTCCCCCCCCCAGGTGCTCTTATCTTTTGGAACAGACCAAGCAAAAATATTAGTTAAGCAGAGAACTGAGGATATAGAATGCCAAACTGATCTTTCCAGCATACAAAACACTAAGATGAGGGCAATTATCAAAAATATTGTGGGTCCAGCCAACTATTTAACATCTCTTGAAGTAAAAGGGTTTAGAAGAGCCTTCACTCTGGCGAGGTGCTCTGCCCTCCTTCTGCTGTACTTGAAGGAAAATACAAGAATACTCCTTTCTCAGAAAGGCTTTGTACCTGCCCATTAAGGGAGGTTGAGACTACAGAGCACATGTTTTTTAGATGTCCGTATTATAAGGTGGCACGTAATAAAATCACTCCGCTGACTGAACAAATTCCGGGTCTTTCCGAATAAAGCTAGACTTGAGTTTCTTCTATCTGATAGAAACCCCAAAATTACCCACCAAGTAGCCAGTTTCTGTATGGTGATACTCAGATCACAGAAACTCTAAGTTTCTGTAGCTAGTTAGATATAGCTGTTTCATATTAAATTTTAATTTGCTTTTAGTGTTTCACTGATGTATCTTAAAATCTTGGAATATTGTAAAGGTATACTTCTTTTTGTATGACTGGTCTAAGGACTGTAGAAATAAATTGAACCCTGAACCTCTCCTCTGCTGATGTTGACAGGATCCTTAAGATCTGGAGTGGTCAAGACAAGGTGTACCTCACCCAGAGGGCAGAAGAGAGGGAAAACTGGATAGCTGTGTTAACGTTGGCTTTTCCTCATCCACTCATCCATATAAGTGGACAGGACTACTTCTAGGCTTTGTTAGCAGGAAAGGAAAACCAATAATTGCCTCTCCCCCGCTTCCCTAACAACGGTTCAAATCCTACCCGTGTCTTAAGGCCTACAGCAGGGGTGCCAAACATATGGCCCACAGGCTGGAACCGACCCAAGCAGGGCTTTAATCCAGCCTGCGGCTCTCTTCTCTCCCCCCTCCCCCAGTCCCTGCCTCTGCCTGTCCTCAGTTCACCCTTCCAAGCTGCCTTTGCATGCAGAGAGCAGAGGGCAAGGCTGCTGAACTTCCCTCATCTTTGCTGGCTTCTCCTGTGCTTACTTGGGTCTGCTAAAGTTGTTTATTTGCTGAAGGGGGAAGGGGCTTGGTTGCAAGTGTTGTGCTTCCTGGTGAGGCTTTTCTCTTATGTTCATTGAGCTAAAGGCAGGAACCAGGTGGGGCCGCTAGAGTTATTTGCTAAAGTTTGCTGGCTGAGGGGGAGGGGGCTTGGTTGCAAACATTGTGCTTCGGAGTGGAGACTTTTCTCTTGTGTTCATTGAGCTAAGGAGCCAGGTGGGTCTATGCCTGGCATCTCCAGTTAAAAGGACCAGGCTGTGGCTTATTATGAGAAAAGACTTTAACCTGAGAACCCTGGAGGGCCACTGCCACTCTGAGGCTATGGTCAGAAGTGCAGCTCAATCCGCTGTTGCCCCACCTCTAATTGATTCAGGTTATTTTGTAACACAGAATACAGATCAGACTCACCTCTTTTAGCACTCTTCAAAGTGCTTTTACCCCGTCCTTGATTGATCAGATACAGCAGCCAGGGAATACTGCTGTCGGCCATTTAAAAAAATGTTTGTCCTTTGAGCATGCACACAAGCTCTGATGAGCCTGCTGGGATATGTAGTTCACTGCCGTCCTCCCTCTCTAAACTTTTCAATTAACCTCTTCCCCAAAGCACAGAAAAAAACTGATGAACAGAGGTGTCTTTCATTGAGAGTTTTTATAAAGAAAACAAAGTTTTGAGCAGCCCCTGTGGGGGAGAGAGAGAGAGGTGTGAATATGCTAACTAGTAAAAAAAATGGCAGCTGGAAAACAAGAGACCAGTCAGACCTGCCTGATGGCTTGGGTGCACAACAGAGTGATCAGACAACAGGAAATCCATTTTGGAACCAGCTCAGACCAACAGGACCAGACCTCCACAAGTATCGAAGAAACACACAGTAAAGGGGGGGAATGAGATGCAGACGACTGGAGCACAACAGACATGTTGCTGATTGTGCATTTTAAATCCATAAGGGAACAGCAACGGCAATGGATCAAAATGCACGTCTGATCACAGCCTGAGTAGACCAGGGCAAGGGAAGCTTGCAATGCCCTGCCATTTCATGCTTTCCCCTGGGTCCTTGGCTCAGAGTATTGACCATGAGAGCAGGCTGGGGAAAGGGTTTGCTCCCCACTCAAGGCAATATGAGGGCATCAGCCCAGTGCTGCACTGCATCTTTAATTGTGTTTCTCTGTGTCCTTTTATCTCCACTACTTGGTATTACATTTTATGACAAACATGGCCTGGCCTGACAGAGTCCCATTTATGTAAGATCCAGCCTTTATAACAAATGAGTTTGACACCTCTGGCCTACAGCATCTCTTGAGAGAAAAATGTTGGTATACTAACTAAATCAATGGACATATGATCACAAGCACATCCCTTCTCTCCAAAGTGCTGATGGTGTGCCATACTGCAGCTCTATGGCTTCTTCGAAGAGTTCTACATGTACCTGTGGGTAATAATTCATGCACATGTAACTTGGAGATGGGAGGTATTAATCAGCAAGCTCATGTACATTTTATATTTAGTACATAGCTAATTTCTACATTCCTTTAAAAAAATGTTTAGTCTGGTAAATACCCCATCTCTTCCAAGTCATGAGACTGAATATATACAGATCCCATGTGGTACATACCTAGTGGTATGTGGAAGTACTGCTGTTCATATAGCTATTCAGTGTGACATCACCAGGTCCCACCCCAAGACATCACCAGTGGAAGAGAAGGACCTGGCAACTAGCACCTCTCAGTGTACTCAGGCCTTCTTGCCACAAAATGCTTGGCTACGGTAATGCATTACCGTAAAGCATCTCTGGTCCCAGTACAAAGATGTAATGCTACCATCTTCCCCCCAAACATTTGACCCCACCCAGTTGTTACAATTTCATGAATCATGAAAGAAAGAAAAAAAACTATTTTATTTCTGAAATTACAAAAAAGCGTTGAAGTCTTGAGCTATCTCTGGCACGTGGGACAGAATGTGTTAAAATAAAAAGATTCTGGTGTAGAACCAGCATCTTCAGGGACTGCCAGCAAGTTAAAACAAAAGGGTCAGACTATTATTTCATTTCCCCCAAACTATCCAGCTCAGTTTTAAAACACACGTAGCTGTTCTTATGACTGTTTGGCATTGTGTAAACAATGCTCAAGAAGCTCTCCTTCATAATCAAGGCCCCTTCACAAGAACTGCTTTAGTAGAAGTTTTGAAAACTTTTATTGCTCCCTCTTTTGGAGGAATAAAACAACATACAGCTTGTGGCAATGTAAACATTTAAACAAGAACACTAGGCTTACTCGTAACACTTTGGAAAAGAACATAGACATATAACACACCACACAGTCTATGGGTTGCAACCTGAAGATTCCGCCTTAATATACTTTCAGATCTGCTGCTGAATTGGGAGATAAGACTGCCAAGTTTCCCTTGCCACTTCTGGCACTTTCCTTTCATGTGTCCCCTTCAGCCTCTTCTGCACATCCTTCTATAGGAGCAGGAAGGACTGAGTGGGTAATAACTGTCAGCATACGGTGCAACTGCCTCATCTCCCAATCCAGCAAATTTAAAAGGTTCAGAGAGGATCTGGAAACCTTATTTACAGGCAAACATGAGTTATTCATCTGGGATTTCTTAAGAGTAGCAGACCAGCTGCTGATGTTGGTGAAAAGGAATTGTTCCACCAAATAGTACTACCAAGAGGAATTACGGGGAACAGAATTAGGACGGATGGGTGTGCATGTCTCAAACTTTATCACAGTAAATGTTTCTCAGAAAACACTGTTTGAATTCCCCAAGTGTAAGTGGGAGAAAACAGTGGTTTCCCAAAAGGCCAGCTTGGCAAATTCAGGACGTAAAGGAAGGTGAAAAGCACACTGGACAAAGAAAGTTTGTTTTCTCTAAAATCCCCACAAGGGATATAAATACTAAACATGAGAGGGCTTTTAAAACACTTGAACAGAGCTTGGCACCAGGCAGCCATTGGATCGGATGTGACCTATCGATATCTTGAACCCCGACTTTGCTGTTTCCTGTCTCCTCTGTCCCTCTACCTCCATGTTTCCTGAAATAATATGGAAGGAGGGCAGGTAATGGGAAAACAGAAGCCTGCAGGCAATAGAAGGAAGCAGTCTCCCTTCTGTTCTTCCTCCCACCCTTTTCCAGGCAGCAAAATACAGAGGACAATGGGCTCCAACTGCAGCCTTTATAAACAGATGCATTTTACAAACGAAGTAACTCTTCAAACACACAAACATCTTGGTTGTCCTGGCAACTGCAAAGGATTGTTGAAGTGACCTTCAAAGGCTTTTTATGATGCTGTGGTGTTTCATATCTGAAGCTTTGGTTTTGGGAGGGCAAATAATTCTCCCCACATTTTGTTCATGAAAGATATAGGTTTGTGCTGTAGAAGTCTGGACTGAATCAGAAAGGGGAACGTTCCGTAAGCTTACCAGTGAGCGGCCTCCATAGCTGTTCTTTCCCATGCCAAAGTCAACATGGTTCGTGGATGGATGCCAAACGGACTTGGAAACAGTTTGATGAGTGACTGAGGGTTAGAATGGCCTGACTCATCTTCAAAATGACAGAACCCCACTATATTCTAGCACTGCATACCAGGGTGCATGTTGGAACTGTTCAGAAGACTTGGACGATATGCTGTCAGGGTTAGCTCCTCTAATTTCTTGCCAGTTCTCTCATCATCCACTATAGATTCCTTCTTCAGATTATCAACCTCTGCTTACTAAGCCAACCAATTTCCTCAGTCTTCTAATTGCTATATAGATGATACCCACATTCTGGCCTAATCTTCATTACAATGGGGTTTGACTAACTAACAACCTTAGTATCTGCCACTCACATCTTTGGGGGGGGGGGGATTCAAAATCTCACGGCAAAGCCTGCAGCCGGAATGAAATCTTTTTTGGGGGGATATAGAAAATTCAACGGCTTCTTGTTGCCCTGAGTGTCTCTGTTAACACTCTGCTACCCCTGAACATGATGAGAGAAATGCAGGATACAGGATATACAGGCTAATTATGCTCTACTTATTGTCACATTCCAAAAATCCTTGAGTGAAACTAAAAAAAAAAAGTGTGCAGGTATGATTCACATACTCCTTATTGTAGACATCTGGATCGAGGCGGTGTGGCGGCACTGTTGTTGTTAGACCTGTCGGCCGCATTTGATACGGTCGACCATCAGCTGCTGGCCCACTGCCTTGCCGACATGGGGATCCAGGGGCTTGCCCCTCAATGGCT
>NW_015162038.1:123308-132602 GCF_001447785.1 Gekko japonicus
CAATGACCTAGCTACAGTGATCCATGTGATGGTCACCTTGAGGCTAGACTACTGTAATGGTCTCTACATGGGGCTGCCTCTGTTGCAAATCCAGAAGCTGCAGCTGGTGCAGAATGCTGCGGCCAGGCTGTTGGTGGGCGTCCCTAGCTGGGAGCACACCCGACCTGTACTGAAAGCACTGCACTGGCTGCCTATAGCATACCGGATTCGCTTCAAAGTGCTGGTTCTTACCTTTAAAGCCCTATATGGCCAGGGTCCGACATACCTGAGGGACTGCATTTCCCCATATATGCCCCAAAGAGCACTTTGGTCAGGGTCACAACACTGGCTGGTGACCCCTGGCCCTAAGGAGGCCAAGCTTGCGGCAACAAGGGCCAGGTCCTTTTCAGTGGCGGCTCCTATCTGGTGGAATGAGCTCCCGGAGGAGATCAGGGCCCTGCGGGACCTTGTGCAGTTCCGCAGGGCCTGTAAGACGGAGCTCTTCCGCCAGGCTTACGAGTAGGAGCCGCCACAGCCACTTCCACCACCGCTCCTTCAGAGAGATACCGCTGGAGGGCTGGGTAACATCTTTCCATGACCCTAGCCTTCCCCTCTGCTATGCGAGATGTTGGGAGTTTTATATGTGCATCCGTTGGAACCGATTTTTAACTGTTTTAACTTTTATATACTGTATGCACTTTGTGCTCTGTGTGAGCTGCCCTGAGCTCGTTCGCGGGGAGGGCGGGGTATAAATGCAATAAAATAATAATAATAATAATAGAAATTGGACATTTTAGTGCAAAATTTGCAACCCTAGTTTTGATGGGGGGGGCCTTCTAATTCCTGTGGGTACTCTGAGGAGGATATCAGTCATCTCTGTAAAGTTCTTGAAAGATAATGCACAGGCCTGGGCTGATAGCCATGGGATTTATGTTCTGGAGAACTGTCCTCTACAGACTTCCTGCTTCTACTCAGCATACTGCTTTCCAAGCCTTCTCTAGAAGGCACCTTCAAAGGAGAGAATTCAACCACGGGACTTCCACAACCACAAGAGTCATTTTCAGATAGTTCCTCATCCTCAAGAAGGAGGTCATAGAACTCCTGATTGCTTTGTACTCCAAACAGTGATATTTGTGGGTTTCCCAGGATTCCACAGCTGGCTTCATGAAAACTTTCTGAAGGCATGCATAGCTTCCTAGTGGGAAGGTTAGAGTCCGACACCTGAAACAAGAAGTCTGTACCCTCATCCAAATCTTCCTGTCCTCCCCTTTGAGCAATTGGGTAAATGTCTGGACATACAGAGGATTCCTCTGAAGAGAAACCTGCAGAAAGCGAAGTCATCTCATTCCATTGGAACCTGGAAGTCACCTCTCCAAAGACTGAGTTTGACAAAACAAAGAACCCAGGCATCATTTGATCTGGCATGGAGCCTTCGCCCAGCTGAGAACTGTCCGATTCAGAGCATGAATCGGGTTCTTTCTCACCAAGGCCAACCATCTGGCTGTGAATGTCATTCTTCTGGAATCGATGCATTTCAGTGTATGGTCTGGAACTGCCAATATCTTCCTCCTCCTCCTCTTCATCCTCGTATTCTTCTAACACAGAAGGAATCAACTGTGAATGTGTAAGCCTGCTCCCATTTTCTACTACAACAGGGTGTCTAGTGCCTGTCAAGACACTGATTAATTCCTTTTCAGTGAATTCCAGGAACTTCTTCGGACATTTAAAGCTGGAAAAATCCTAATTGGGGAGACAGAATACAGTTGATCATTTGGAGGCAAACAGTTCAGTCTTTTACTTTTTAAACCCTTTCTTAAAAAGAAAAAGTTGAAACATATAGAAATTACAGACTTGTGCACGAATAGCAAAAACAAACACTGGCAAGCATTCAAAATTCAGCCACATTTCCAGTTCCTACATTTATGTTTCAAATGAGAAAGTTCCTCTTCCAAAATCCTCAGTACAATCCTAAAGAGAGCTGTTCTCTTCTCATTTACTGCAATGGACTTAGATGGATGTTATAGATGGAATCTCATAAGCTGTCAGTCGTGAAATATTCAATATCCTTGTATGACTATCAGCCTCTAAATGCCATCTATTAAAACAATGAGCTATGGAAACGGGCCAACAACACACAGCGGGGGTGGGGTGGGGGAATGTGTACATGCTTTGCATGTAGAATCTTCTAAATTCATTCTCTGGCATCTGCAGTTAAAGGTTGTGATATATGAGGGTCAAACTAACAAAATAAGTTATTATAAAAATACAAATATTTATTATGGTGTAAAGGTAAAGGTTCCCTTGCTCGAAAGCCAGTCGGATCCGACTCTAGGGTTGCGGTGCTCATCTCCGTTTCAAAGACAAAGAGCCAGCGCTGTCCGAAGACGTTTCCGTGGTCATGTGGCTGGCATGACTAAACACCACGGCGCACGGAACGCTGTTACCTTCCCACCGAAGTGGTACCTATTTATCTACTCGCAATTTCTTGCTTTCGAACTGCTAGGTTGGCAGGAGCTGGAACATTAGCAAAAGATAAAATAGGTTAAAAGAAATGATCCAAATATCAGACTCTTAAAACTTTTTACACACAGAGCCGATAGTTTTACATATACAATTGATGGGTATATCTTATGACCAGTAGACCATATGCATTTCGGCCCCTTAGGGCCTTCCTCAGTGGTCAATCTTACTATTGTAAAACAACACACCTCCAGAAATGAATATATGAAAAAATATTTTCTTTAGAGCCAGGTGTTGGCTTTCTTCTGTGATGTGCAATTGCTAAAAGTTTACACAGTAGGCCATGGATAATCTCTCATGGTAACACCACACACTCTCCAAATTTTTCTAGCAACAAATATCCCATGTGTCTGGATGTGTGTCTCTTCCATCAAAGGTAGTAATCAAGTTGGTTGAGTCCTCCTCCCCCTTTTTTCTTGGTTTATCTCCAGTTAAAGGATCTTGCGCAAACACTCTGACTGAGATCTTGGCACACTTATGTGGGTTACATTGGTCTACATGGGCTGTCCTTTAAGATGCTCTCTGCCATTAGTGGCCTGCTCACTGAGGAACACCAGAAATCCCCAAAACACAGACTGAAAACTACTGCATTAGAGAAGGCTCCACGTCAGTGTGGTTCTCAAACTGTGAGCTGGGCCCTGAAAGTAAACGCATGCAGCTGCCTTATATTGAATCAGACCCTTGGGTCCATCCAAATGCAGTACCATCTATTCAGACTGGCAGCAGCTCCCTAGGGTCTCTGGCAGAGGTCTTTCACATCACCTACAGCCAGATGCTTTAAAAGGGGATGCCAGAGATCGAGCCTGGAACCTTCTGCATGCCACACCCCTTCCCAAAGTGGGCTGTGACTCTCTGACAGCTGGGTCATGAGGCTAGAAGGAAGGAAGGAAGAGGAGAAAGGGGGTGAACTGGAAGGAGGTGGCTCTGGGAGCCTGGATGGCAAATTTGGGTTTGCCTCTGCATAATGTGTGGTGGAATAGCCATGCAATGCAGCGAGTAGATCACTAATATGATATAAAACACCAGACACGGGGGAAAAAAAGTAAACTTCTTCAGTGTTAGCTGATGTGATATTCCTGTATTTGACAATGGGGAGGGAGAAAACAGCATGGCATAGCTTTGCAAAGGGGTCCCAAAACCTACAGTAGGGGGTGAAGAAGGTCCAAAATCTATCGTAAATTTAGAAATTGGTCCTACTTTAAGATGTTTAAGAACCACTGCTCAGGTAAACTGGGTGGAGACTTTTTTTAAAATGATAGAACATTTGGAGTGCAGCAGGCAGAGTTTTCCAGATGTGCTCTGTGGCTGAGACCTCATTGCAGAAACTACTTTCATAGCTGGGGAAATTTTAACCCACTCCTCCACCCATCTGCCTGGTGATCTATCTCCCCTGGTATTGGGAAGGTGAATGAACTTTGCCAGGCTCTTGGATAAGAATTGCTGATTGGATATTAACTGGGGAATCTACCTTCTGCTTTCTATATTTCAAAGGCAGCCATACTTTCCATACCAAAGCTTGGGGTTTTTTGACAGCCATAGGTGTACCTCTGGACCGGCAGAGAGAAAGGATGATGCAAACAAACAAGATGAACAAAAGTAGCACTGGGACCACAGCAAATGCTGTGTCTGCTGCAAAAGAAAACAAAATAGAAGCAGCTCAGAAACTGTGAAATGTTCTTCATATACTAATAGAGGGGATACATCTAACCTAAAAACTGGGTTAACGTTCCCCTTCCTCAGAGGGAACCATGGTTATGTGTGGCAAGCAGAGGGGGCAGCTACATATCTCTAGTCCTCAGCATACTCTCCAAACTATAATTCCCATGGGTCTTTGTGGCTGCCAAAAGGATTTTTGATCAGAGGTGTTCTGGGAGTCCCTGCTTCCCAGGTGGGCATGAGCTCAGTTTGGATCAGGACTATTGTGTGCACACACACACAGAGAGAGAGAGAGACAGCAAGAAAACCTAAGCTGCCCCTACTTCATGTCATTTTCCCAATCTGAAATAGTCTGGGAAGTCACCATTTGCTTCATTGGGGAAACATAATGTGTAGCCAAATATAGATGTAAATTTCCGCAGTGGGGCAACCAACAGCTCCCCCCGGGGCAGTTTCATGTCCAAAAAATGGTGCAGGGAAGGCTTAAGGCCGTTCCTCCTGTGGTGCCAGTTTGAATAGGGCCCTGCATACTTGGGAATCCAGCTGTAAGAATGAAACACCCTGACCCTGTGGTTGCCACTTGGAGGACACAAGGACTTTGTAACATGTGAAGCAGTTCAGGACAAATGGGAGGAAATCTGATACAGAGTTGGTGGGTTTGTTGTGCGAAGTGCCATTTGCTTCCAATATTTACTCTGTTTCTGATCACTGCGTTATTTGCAAGGATGACAAAGACACTGAATCTTCAGTGTTCTGGTGAAAAGGAAACTAAAAACTATAGCACTTCCTCTGCAACTTCTTGCCACTTAGGGAAGAAGCCACATCCTCATCAAAAGATGCATTTTAGTCATTTCAGTGGGGCCAAGATGAGCACATCTGCTGGGCATTCCCTATATGGCTCTGACTTGCTAGATCAGAGGGAAATGGCTGGGAACTGCAGCCTTTGTACAGATGCTTAGTCTCTCTTTGCAGGGCTGTACCTTTGCTGTGCAGTTGGATGCAAATTGGCTCAGAGAAGTTGCTGTGTACGTTGTTTAAAACCGCTCGGGCGCTGAAGCAGTAATCGCTGCCACTGAAAACTGGAGCGTCAAATTCCTTTGAGTTCTTCATGTTGATTTTTTTCTAGCAGATAAGAAAAGCAGTGGCTTGAAATCAATAGGGATATCAGCAAACAATCTCGGCTGAGTCACAAAAGGACTCATCCCTATAACAAACAGAGGTGGATCTCAAATTGGTACTTGCTGACCCACTCCCGTGCCTTCAGTGAGAGCCAGTGTGGTGCAGTGGCTAGAGTGTCATACTAGGATCTGGGAGACCCAGGTTCAAATCCATGCTCTTGTCATGGAAGCATGCTGGGTAACCTTGGGCCTGTCTCCAACCTTCCACCTGACCTACTAGCTAAGTAAATAAGTAAGCACACAAAGGCACTCAGGAAAGCTTTTCCTTGTGTAAAGTCACAGGGGAAGATTTTACCCGCTTAATGTCTATGTTTCAACCAGTGTTCCCTCTAAGCTGAGTTAGTGTGAGCTAGCTCAAAGTTTTTTAGCCTCCAGCTCACATATTTTTGTCTTGGCTCAGGGAGGAGGGCTCCAGAGCAAACTAATTTATGCAGCAGCCACATCGCTCACTCACAACTTTAATGCCAGGAGCTCACCAAGTAGGATTGTTGCTCACAAGACTCCACAGCTTAGAGGGAACATCAACCTATTGTTAAAGTCACAGGAGCAGGGGGCCATTAGAAAAGGTAACTGCCCTGACTTTGTTGGCATTTTGGAGAATATATTCCTATCCTTTCTGCCAAGCAGTCCAATGAGAGCATGATGGTTTATGTAGCCCAATTCTGTCTACGCCAACTACCAGCAAATCTCAAACATCTCAGCCAGAATTTTTTCCCACTGGCCCTGCAGTCTAAGTACCTACCTACACATTACACAGTCCTTGAGTCCCCCTTTCAGCCTGCCCCAGCCCTGTCAATCAGACGTGCTCTGGGTATTCTGGACCTTGAATTTAATTCACAGGCATACGTGGGAGCAACTGGGATAGCAACTACAGCACATGGGCAGAGAGGACTTAAGTCTTCCCTCCTACGCCTTTTTCCTGACTTGACACTGCCCCAAGAAGAGGTTATTTGTTCTGCTAGGGAAACACAGGGCTCAGCTAGATGATATGTGTGACACGATCCAGGTCATGGGCAGTGTTCCCTCTAAGCTGAGTTAGTGTGAGCTAGCTCACAGTTTTTTAGCCTCCGGCTCACACATTTTTGTCTTGGCTCAGGAAGGATGGCTCCAGAGCAAACTAATTTATCCAGTAGCCAAATAGATCGCTCACAACTTTAATGCCAGCAGCTCACAAAGTAGAATTTTTGCTCACAAGACTCCACAGCTTAGAGGGAACATTGGTCATGGGTCTCTCGGCCCAACTGGCAGTCACATGAAACGTCAGGGAACTAAAGTTTCCAAGCTCTCTGGGGCCCAATTTGGCTTGGGAGTGTGGTAAAGGGAGAGGAGGAGCCTCAGCCTTTCCTCCCACACTGTTTTCCAGAGTTGAAACTGCTGTGGGAGGCCCCATTTGCCCTGCTGTGGGGCCCTACATGCGGCAGTCAACACATGTGCAGCCCCTCCATGAAGCAAACAGGGACATCCCACACCATTTTCCTGAGACGAAACGGCCACATGTTCCAGTCAGTGCAGATGAAGCCCCACAGCGGGGCAAACAGGACCCCTCCACAACCATTTTGGCTCAAGAAAACAGCATGGGACAGAAGACTGAAGCCCCTCCTTTCCCTGCACTGTGCTCCTGTGCCGAATTAGACCCTGGAGCACTTGGAAACGTTAGTTCCCTGATATTGCATTTGCAGCCTGGGTTGGGTTGTGACTTGGCTTTTGTCATACATATCCTCTAGTTTCGCGCCCTTAGCCGATCACTATATGTCTGTTTCTCCAGTGGAGCAAACAGAGGATCTCCTGGGCCATTTCAGATCAGGAAAACAGCACAAGAGGAAGCTTAGGCTCTCTTTCCCCCTGCACAACAGTCCCAATCTAAATTAGGCCTCCATGCACCTGGGAACTCCTAGAACGTCAGCTTTACAGCACCCGAGGCAGACGCACGGGAGGCACGCACAAGGACTTTGTAATATGTAGTTAGGTCTCAAGATCCCTTTAATAGAGGGTTCTGCAGCTGAATCTTCTGCATTCCAAGCAGGTGCTCAGTGTCTACACTAGGGCCCGTCTCCAACAGCCTACCAGGAATCCCGTCATCTGCATTTTCTCTCAAAAGTGACCACGTGGTATGAAATGATAATTTCAAACACTTGGGCTGCAGTTGCCTCTTTGAATTTCGAAAGGCAGGGAGAAAGTTGCAAACAGCTGTGTGGAGCCCTAGCTATGTAAACATGTAAAAAACAGTTGCTCCCAAGGCCAACGGCCACATTCACCTTTGGAATACAGGAACAATCTGCAGACTATGTGCTTTTCCAGACAAACATCTGACAATCAATTCAATCATTAAAAACTTCCAGTGGAGGAGGGTGACACGTCCTCCAAGACTGCACATACTGAGAAAGGACTCGGAGATCCTGTCTTTGAACGTTTCTTCCTGGACTAAAAGCCCTTGCATGTGGAAATCTAATAAATCAGGATGAATCCTGCACCATCATTCTGAAGTGGTCCAATTGAAGAAATACCGCTTTTTCTGGAAGTTTCAATTGCCTCTTAGGAGGGTTTCTAACCTAAGCAGAAGGACAGGACCCAGGATCGACTATAAAACTTGCTCGGATAGTGTTCATTAACTAGGCTTAAACTCATATTATGGGTAAGACTGTTAACTATAGTTTACAGTGGTCTTCAAGCATCCTGCCCCAGGGAATTCCATCCAAACAAATGCTGGATTCAGCACTTCACACAAATTATCTGCATCATTTCTCTTAGTCTGCATATCTTATTCTGCAACTGCCACTGTTTTTCAGAATTCATTATGCATCAACCAGCTATAAGTACAAGAAGCTCTACAAGGTGCTCTGCTCTGTGGAAATCTTGTTCAGCAACTCCTCTGGCTCGCAAGATTTCATCAGGCAAAGTTCACAAACTTAAAAGCTGATCTTCGCAGACATATGGGCTAGAGACTTGGTTTTTTTAAAAAACGAAAGATTAGATTAGTTGCTGTAGATTTTCCGGGTTGTGTGGCCATGGTCTTGGCATTGTAGAACCTGACGTTTCGCCAGTAGCTGTGACTGGTATCCTCAGAGGTATAACACAGAAAGATGGAGTACTCTCTGTCTCAAGGTGAGAAGAAAAATGGTAGGCAGGTAATTTATATCTACTCCAGAAGGTGGGGTAGGGCTGAGTCATTATCTTGTAGGAGTTCCCCAGGCTATGAACATGCTAATGGAGGAGCTTTCCTGAGGAGGTTCTTTTGTATGTGGATTGGCTGTTGAAATTCTAATCTTATCTGTAGTGCTATTGTCAGATTTTGCGTCTTTCAGGACAGGAAACCATGCCCTATTTTTAAACTCTCTTCTTTCCTGTTGAAATTGTGTTTATGTTTATGAATTTCAATGGCTTCCCTGTGTAATCTGACATGGTAATTGGAAGTGTTGTCCAGCCTTTCAGTGTCTTAAAGGATTTTCTGCTTGGCAGAAAATCAAGATTAGATTCCCAGGGAGCTGAGTTCTTTGAGTTCTCTGTCATAACCTGTATTTTCACATAACCATGGACATAGACAAAGAAGCTCATGGACTGAAACTACTCTGAGACCATGTTCAAACTTGCTAAGGATCCACAAGGATCTCTAAGGGTTGAATCACATACCATGAAGTCCTCATCATGGCTACCTGACATTTTTCTATCAAACATGTATAGGAAGTTCCCCACTGGGAACTTAATTTACACATGCACACAGGCCACATTCCGATCAGGTCTATGGCATGCAAGGAAAAGGAAGTTAGCTTTTCTCACGCATACTGGGGAATTTCACATTACCCTGTTTCTCCCGGTTTCAAGCCGGTAATCTTCCGTTTTGAGGTGAACCGGTACAGGGCTGCCATTTCACACATGGCTTGCCCCTACCAGAAATGAGCCAGATCAGAAGCGGTTTGGCATTTCAGACATGCACCGCTTTGTTTTCCCGCCGGTTTTCTCCCGC
>NW_015162038.1:132743-133548 GCF_001447785.1 Gekko japonicus
CGGTATAAATGCAAGGATAAAAAAAAAAAAAAACAGCCGGAGATCGCCCACGCGGGCGAAAAATGGCGGGAAAAAAGCGTATCGGAACCGCGAGAGGGAACTGAAGACTACTAGGAAGCGGTTCACAGGTAAAACGCTTCAGTCCCGGTTCCTAAACGGGACAGAAGCTTTTGTGTGTGAAATGGCAGTTACATTCTGGTAGGGAACTGATTCTCAAACGGGTTCTGTCTGAAATGACAGACCAGAACCCGTTTGAGAACCGGTTCCCTACCGGGAGATATCACCTGTCTGAAATTCCCCACTATTTTCCTGATTTGAAATGTACCAGGGGAAATGTACCTGCCGCCATCAGTACACACTAAGTTTTCCCAATGTGCAAACAGGGCCGGCTTGCCCGCTAGGCGAACTAGGCCTTCGCCTAGAGCGCGAGCCGGCCTTGAGGGCGCGGGAGGAGAGGCAGGGGCGCTGACGGGCCTGGCCAGCAGCTGGGAGGCTGGGAGGAGGTCTGCCGCCCAGCTGCAGAAGGAGGCGGCACTTTCCTCTCCCCTCCCCGCCCCCCTTCTCGACCTCTCCTGCCCGGCTGCGGGGGGGAGGGGCCCCTTCTCCGGGCAGGCAGGGCTCAGCGCTTTCCTCCTCCCCCCCTGCCGCGCCACCGCCGGGCGCCCCAAGCCCTCAGCGGGGAAGGGGAGAGAGGAAGAGCCTCCCCTCGGACGGTCCACCAACGGGAAGAGCGCCAGCGGGTCAGTGGGGCGGGAGGGGAGGGGAGGAGGCGCAGCTGGCTGCTCTGGGCTCCGGCCCCTCCCGA
>NW_015162038.1:133625-133792 GCF_001447785.1 Gekko japonicus
TCGGAAAGTTGCTGCTTGTTCTTTCCTCGGCGCCATGGCGGATAGCGACCTCGGCTTCTCTGAGCACTTGGAGCGGCTGCACGAAATCTTCCGCGGCCTGCATAAGGAGCTGCAGGGTGCCGCGGAGAGATTACGCAGGAGCTCAGCCGCTGGTACGTGAGGAGTTT
>NW_015162038.1:135255-144796 GCF_001447785.1 Gekko japonicus
CGGGGATGCCCAGACCCCCACACACACACACCGCCCGCTTTCCTCCCCCCCGCCTTCTTTCTCGGCCTCTCCTGTCCGGCGGCGGCGGGAGGACTGGGGATGCCCAGACACACCGCCGGCTTTCCTCCCCCCCCGCCGCCTTCTTTCGCGGCCTTTCCTGCCTGGCGGCATGGGGGGGGAAAGGGCTGGGGACTAGCAGACCCAGACCCCCCCACACTCATACACCACCTGCCCCGGGGACAGGACGCCCAGAGTGCATCTCCAGGCCCCTCCAGGAGGTTGGCATCTGCGCTCACCTAGAGCGCAGGACAACCTCGGGCCAGCCCTGTGTGCAAACAGTGGCTCCTTGGGGCTGTTTTGGGTTGGGAAAACTGGATGGTTGCAGAGGGAGGCTTAAGCATCTCTCTCTCTCAGCACATCATGACCCCAATCCAAATGGCACACACATGACTGGGAAATGAGTTCCAAGCACACCCCACATAGGAAGTAGCTGTGGCAGCCATGAAAACTTTGTACTATGTGAACTGGTCTGGAAGCTTGACTTGCTATGTTCTGGTAGGTTTAAATGACAAAGCTCTGGTTCTTCTACTCACTCTGTTGTTGGCTCCAGCTTCCCAAAATTCCAAGTCAGAGGTCAGATCATGAAATATGTCCTTCAAGCACAAGGGGTCAGAGAAAGTGGCATTCACCACAACCGTGTCCCCGATCTTCCTTACCTGCAGAGCTGGGGGAGCGAGTGTCACTGGAAAATAAAAGCAGATATTAGGGAAGTATCCAAGAATACAGACCAATGTGCATGCAGATAGATAGGCATCCTCATGAATAGGCTTTTCTGGGCATCCCATGATCCGCCCAAGCCAAACTATGGGCATGATGCCCTTTTCCCCAGAAGGGGTGCCTGACCGTCTGCACCCTTGTTCTCTGGCACAGCCACAGGCTGCCAAGTTGGGCTTACGTTATCGGAGAGGAACCTTCTCTACCTCCATCATTACTATCTTTGCACTCTCTCTATTACAGCTTTCCCATTTTGTTACATTGTCTTCAGTTCTTTTTGATCAAGTTTTATTTCTGGGCGGTACCAAATGTCCGCCAGCTTTAAATTTCAGGCTGAAAATAGAACCATGCACATTTCCTGAGGAAAAAAAACCCTAATATTCAGTTTCTATACAAACCCACTTGCTGCCATCACTCCCCCTCTCCACCTTTTCTAGTTAACGGTTCCTCCCCGTAATACCAATCCTTTGGGGGAACACGCTGCGAATGCAATGAAGCTGCAGTGCTCTGTAGCCACACAAAGCAAAATTTACAAAAGGATCCTGTCACTTTTTGTGCTTTAGCTCTTCCTCAGGGAAACGTTTCATACCTGGGACAGACTGGACATTTAATGTCTCTGAAAGGATCCTGTTGTTAGGAGTTTGCATTTTTCGGGCTTTGTGTTGTTTGCACCATTTTGACTTCCCCCCACTTTTTGACGTCACGCTTAACTATCACTACTTAGGAAGAAAATCAACCAGCCGTCACAAGAAGTCAAACCTATTTCAGACATCTGCAGTACCCCTCCTGGTTCTTTCTCGCTTGCTGCGGGTTATTCGGAAAAAACTACAGAACAGGGAGAATGCACAGGGCTGCCACAAAAAAAACAGCAGCCTTGTGTCTCCTCTTCTCCCCCAATTTTTTTTTTTTTTGTCATCACATCACAGCCAACGTATGGTGACCCTGTGGGGTTTTCAAGGCAAGAAATGTTCAGGGGTGGCTTGCCATTGCCAGCCTCTGTGTATCAATCCTGAGCTTCCTTGAGAGTCTCCCATCCAAATACTGACCAAGGCAAACCCTTCCGAGATCTGATGAGATTAGGCTAGCCTGGGCTTGTCCAGGTCAGGGCTCCCTCTTGGTTCTATTATGAAAGAGGACAGTGGTAGAGAAAGTGTGTCTGGTGGCGTTACATCATATGGTTTTCTTTGAGAAGACCAGGGGTCATTTCCTGCAGGAGCGCACAAGAGCAGAGCTCCGGCGGTAAAGAGCCCAGGGGGCGGGCACATGCAACAAGCCCCACCCCCTGCTCCCAGCAGCTCTCAGTCAGAGCAAGAAGCAGCCAGGTAAGCTGCAGAGCTCCCCCCCCCAGCCCAAAACAGTCCAGTGGCACCTTTAAGACCAAGTTTTATTCAGGTACAAGCTCTCCCTCCTCTGCAAGGAGAGATCTGCACATCCCCCCCCCCCCAGTAGCTAGCAATCCAAAAGAGTCCAGTGGAGCCTGAGCGGTGGGTGTTGCCTTCTGACACACTTCCGGTGATGTCAGGGGGTGTGGCATATGCAAATAAGTTATGCTAATGAGTTATGCTAATGAGATCCTGCACCTCTTTTTCTACGAAATGACCCCTGGAGAAGACATTATCTGGGAAAGACACAGGGCCGGTGCTTTCTGTGGGAGCAACATATCCTCCACATTGTCCATTTCTGACCATAGAAAAATAACCTTTTTAGGTCCCGTTTTATGCAGAATTAGCTCAAATTTGGTACAAAGCCCCAGAAACTTCCAGATTTGGCATTCCCTGTGCCTTCTAGGCTGTGTGTACCTCTGAGCACATGTAGATTTTCCCCATTCTCTGGGACACAGCTTCACCTCCCACAAACTAACAACTGGTATCATTAACAGCACCAGCTCCTCTCCGTCGTGCCCTGCCAACCAAGGTCCAGAGGCTATTGACCGTACCATTGACTTCGTAATCTATGTTTTCCAAGTCCACCCATGCTGAGGAGATGGTTCCAGTACTCCCCTGAGCTTTCACTCGGACATCAAAACTGTGGTACACGTGTGGAGAAGCGCATGTTATATTGCAGACTGTTTCCGAGATGTTTCTACAGGGCAGGAAGTCCTCCCAGGTGCGATAAACATTACTGGAAGAGGAAGTGAAAACAGCACTGGGTTAATTCAGAAACAAGTGCAAGGTGGCGGCTACACATCTGCAGACTGCTCAGCCACAAATGGCAGCAGAGAAAGTTTCATTGGAACCAGAATCCTGTCTTAGCCCCTTTCATGAAATACAGAATCCAAGAAGGTATATTGATCAAGACAGGGATTCCCAACCTTTTTGAGCCTGCAGGCACCTGTAGGATTTTGATAGGGGGTGGTGAGTGCGCCCCAAAATGGTTGCTGCAGAAGAAAGCGGTGAACTGATTACCTCTCTCCTAACACCTCCTGGGATGAAGGAAAGCCTGAAGGGGAAGCGCAGGCACACACTGATTAAGGAGAGCTCAGCCTTCCCAGTCTTCTTGATCCTCCAGTGGAAAACCCGTTCATTTCAGTGAAGGCAGCCAGTAACAAGCCCTGCCTTACACTATCTGAAAAGCTCAGTGGGTGCCAAGGGCCAACTGCAAGTACTATAACACCCACAGGCACTACCAATGGGAAACACTGCATCAAAGGAACATTATGGCCCAGGTGTGAGCCAGTTTGGTGTAGTGGTTAAGTGTGCAGACTCTATTCTGGGAGAACCGTGTTTGATTCCCCACTCCTCCACTTGCACCTGCTGATGTGACCTTGGGTCAGTCACAAGCTCTGGCACAGCTGTTCCCGAAAGAGCAGTTTGTTTCAGAGTTCTCTCAGCCCCACCCACCTCACAGGGCGTCTGTTGTGGGGAGGGGAAGGGAAAGGAGTTTGAAGGGCGGGGTATAAATCCAATCTCTTCTCTTCTTCTTCTCTTCTTAGTCTGGTTGGGAGGAGGGAGTCTGTGAGCACGTGAATGTGCCAGGAAAGGCACTACTATGGCATTATACCCTGCTGAGTCCTTCCGCCCCCCCCATGCTGCCCTCCACAGATTCCCCCCCCAAATCTCCAGGTATTCCCATACTTAGAGCTGGCAACCCTACTTTCCCCTCAGTGCCTGTTGGTAGGCAACCATGCTTGGTCCTGTCACCTATTTTGGCCTTTGGGAGAAAACTCATTGGGGCCAGTCCTGATAGGATTGCCAACTCCAGATGGGAAATTCCTGGAGATTTGAGGGATGGAGCCTGAAGAGGATGAGGTTTGAGGAGGGGTGGGACCTCAGACAGGTACAATGCCATAGACTCCACCCATCAAACCAGCCATTCCATCCTGGGGAAGCATTATTGCCAATCTACAGGTGGGGGCTGGAGATCAATCAGAATTACAACTGCTCTCCAGGAGGGAGGGGGGAGGAGATGGAGAGCTGAAGTCAGGGGGCAGATAGCGGTAGGCTGACAATTGGCTGGGAGGGAGATAGGGTTGCCAACTCCAGGTTGGGAAATTCCTGGGGATTTGAGGGGTGGAGCCTGGAGATGGTGAGGTTTGAGGAGGGGTGGGGTCTCAGACAGGTACAATGCCATACTCTACCCTCCAAACCAGCCATTTCGTCCTGGGTAACAATCGTTGCCAATCTCCAGGTGAGGGCTGGAGATCACTCAAAAATACAATTGCTCTTCAGGTAACAGAGATCAGTTCCTCTGGAGAAAACGGTGGACTCTGTCATTATACCCTGCTGAGGTCGACTCGCCACAGCAGATTCACACTGTGGGCCCAAAGCCGGGGCACTCTCCCAGAGCCTCTTTCTAGATCTCATATTTATTTCCACAACGGGCCTTATTCCTAGTTAACAATAAAGAAAAGAGGACCAAAATTGGAATGTTCCAATATGGAATTGAATGATACAGCAAAAGGTTCCTATTTTGAGCCACAAATATATCTGGCCTTGTGTCAGAAGTAGTTGTATATACTGGAAATATGTACCTTCCAGTTTAGGTCCTAAGAGTGCAAATAAAATTGCCTTGTCAGGGACAATGTGCCATCAATACGTAACAGGCAGGGTAAAAATGCAACCAATAGATCAGTGATGCCTAACATGGTGCCCATGGGCACGATATATTGTGGCAATGGCTTACTTCTTCCCCAAAGCACCTAGTTCCCAAAGTAAAAAGATAACCCTGACTTTCCTCCACCTGACTGGAGTGGAAGGTGCTTCAGGACAGCCAAGAGGTCTCAGCTCTGTGTCTGTGAGGAGCACCCATTTAGAAACAGCTGCTTTCATAGTAGAAGGATGCTTGGCTGGGACTCCCATGAGAGCCATTTTGTGGTGGTATTCACTTCCTGTTCTCAGCACACACATGTTGAACAAGGATGATGTCCCCTGAGAAAGATTGTTATAACTATATGCATCCCTTAACACACAACTAGAGTTATGGGGCTGAAGGTCTTACTTGATGAAATGTATGTATTCTAAACATATTTAAGAACACCTATAGAAATGCCCAGTAAGACTGTCAGTCTCCTATCTGTTTTGACTTTGAATTGTGGACTTAATCTTCTGATCAATGACTGCTATTGGAAAGGCATTATCAGCCAAAGGACAGTTTTTCCTATTGCCAGTATGATTTCATGCTTGAACATTAGACTTGGATTTGGGAGACCCAGGTTTGAATCTCCACTCTGCCATAGAAGCTCACAGGGTAACCTTGCATCAACTGTCAACTTAATCAACTGTCAACTTAATCTAATTCACAAGACTGTTGTGAGGAGAAAACTGGAGGAGAGGAGAATGATGCAAGCCACTATGGGCCTTTTGGGGGGAGGGAAGGCAGTGTCTAAATGAAGTAAGTAAATAAATAAGTATTGAATCAAGCAGTATACAAGCCCAAATGAAGAAATATGGGAGAAGATTTATGAATGGGATTGTCTCTATCCAACTCCTTTCGTGTCAGAGTCCTGGAAAAATTAAATGGAAAATACAGCCAATACTCACGTCCACTGAACAGTGTAGAACACCCCAGGTGGGTAATCAGCCCCTGGCAGCCATGTCAAGAAAAGATTGAAATCTTCTGACACAAGGATCACGTTGCGAGGGGGTGGTAGGAGGATTTTACCTGCCAGAAACAAAACCCTTTTTAAAGTCTTCTGGAACTGGTTTCTTGCTTCCTGGTACATTTCAGGGCTTTGGGAAGAATGTCTAAATGCAATCTATCCTATCCAATCCATGAAAAAACAGTATATATTTCTGTTTGCTTTCTGTTTTTTGTGAAATAACAGTATATATTTCTGTTTGCTTTCTGTTCCTCTATATGCAACACATCCTTTTACTGGTTCATGTAGAGAATAATGTCCTGGGAAATTTTTCCATGCAAAGTCATTTAAATGCAATACCCCTGGTGTGGAGAAGTCAGGGGCACCCAATGAAGCCAATGGGCAGCAGATTCAGGTCGGGCTAATCAGCTGTTGCTATGGTTAATAGCCATGATAGCGAAATGAAACCTCCATGTTCAGACGTAGTGCACCTTTGAATACCAGTCTAGAGCAATCAGTGACAGAGTGGTCAGGGACTTTAATAAAAAATTCAGTGTTTCTTATAGTGGCCTAGGGTAGGAGTCACCATCCTTTTCAAGCCTGCAGGCACCTTTAGAATTCTGACCCAGGGTGGTATGTACAATCACAAAATTGTGTCAGGAGGCGGAGCTAACCACAAAATGTCAAGGAGTGAGGTTATTGTTGTTCAGTCGCACAGTCGAGTCCGACTCTTTGCGACCCCATGGACCAGATCACGCCAGGCCTTCTGGTCTTCCGCCATCCTCTGAAGTTTGCTCAACTTCATGTTCATTGCATCTATGACACTGTCTAACCATCTCATCCTTTGCCGTCCCCATCTTCTTTGACCTTCGATCTTTCCCAGCATCAGGGTCTTCTCCAGTGAGTGCTCCCTTCTCATTTGGTGGCCAAAGTATTTGAGCTTCAGTTTCATTATCTGGCCTTGCATAACTCTAATAGAAACTCTTTCAGGCAGCCACCTTTTAAAATGAACATATTGTTTAAAAATATCTTCTTGCATACACACAGCTTACCTTCAGTCACACAATGAAGATCCTTGTGATGTGGTGGCAGCTGCTGCCAGAAGCAACTTTTACAAAATCTGCATAGGCAATCAGAAACCCTGCTAGGCAAAAGCCCCACCTGGTGCACTTTCTAAAATCACTTGGCGGGTGCCAGGAGAGGTGTTGGTGGGCACCACCTTGAGGACCATGGGCTTAAGACCAATTTTCAGGCTTGTTTCCATCAACCCACCATTATGACATGTTTTGTTCTCCCTACCCATCTCCTCTTCACCAGTGACACAGATGATCTTCCCCCAAAAACAAATTTCTGAATATTTTCAAGACAAGGGCCAAATGCCAACAGAGAAACAGGATCCCACTCAATCTTAACTTGCTGAGAGGACAATAGCGGCTCCAGAGAGAAACCAAATCTTGGCCTCTATTGGACTCATGAATCAGGACCTTTCAGTGATTAATGGGGAGCTGCGGTGGCTCAAGTGGTTAAGACTCTGAACTGCAGGCTGTGGAAGGTCAGGAGTTCAGCAGTTCGAGACCTGGGTGCCGCATGACGGAGTGAGCTTCTGTCTCTAGTTCCAGCTCCTGCCAACCTAGCAGTTCGAAAGCAAGAAATTGCAAGTAGATAAATAGGTACCACTTCGGTGGTAAGGTAACAGCGTTCCGTGTGCCTTGGTGTTTAGTCATGCCGGCCACATGACCACTGAAACGTCTTTGGACAGCGCTGGCTTCTTCGGCTTTGAAACGGAGATGAGCACCGCAACCCTAGAGTCGGATTCGACTGGCTTTCGAGCAAGGGAAACCTTTACCTTTAGTACAACAAATCCTGTCATCTTGAACTGAGTTCCCCATTGAAGGCCAAGCTTCACATTATGTTGTCTCTGGGTCAGTGACAAAGATTTTTAGTCAGATGCTCTTTTGTGAGTTGCCACTGGGAATGCAACTCCAAACCCCATGGGACTCGATTCATATCAGGACTACAGAAAGGGAGGGGAAAGAGGCTTAAATTCAACCCCATACTGTTTCTCTGATGAGAAATGACCCCAGGGAACCACTACTGGCTCCATTGGGGACTACGCATCTACACCACCAGTGCATAAGCAGTCCCTGATGAAGCAAATAGCAGCTCTCTGGAGCCATTTCCAGTTGAGAACAAGATGCAGGGGGTGCACTTAAGCCCCCAGCTATGGACCCAACTTGAACTGGGCCTGATATGCCTTGGAGCCACATTCCCAGAAGGGAACTTTCAAAGCAGCATCAGACTGAAAATCCTCACAGCTGATCTGGAGATGACTGTAGCATGTAGTTGGGCCTTACATAAGTCCCTCATCAACTCATATCACTACACAAATGCGCTGTGGCTTATACTGGCTGCATCACTTTTGGCATCTTAAACAGGATCTAAGAAAGAGTAGTTGGAAGCCCAAGCAAATGCACAGACAGCAGACAGGCAAACCCCAGGAAGAAAGAATCCGGTGGTGTCCCCATACTATTTTGAGGGCATCTCCTCCATGAATTTGTCTAATTCCATTTTTAAATTAAGATTTTTATTGTTTCCACACAATAAAGTTAACATAGCAAACAAGCCGCATATAGCAAGCAACTTTTTCAAGAAAAAAAGAGACAGACAAATCCAGTTTGCAGACACAGACAGCCCCATACCAGATATTAGCAGTGTGTATTTTGATGCTCAGTTTATAACCATTATAAAACTAATTACTCAAATTAAGAAGGTAGCTATACTTTTTGTCAGCTGTGATTACTTTGATTTTTGCATTTTTCTACAATTACTTTGTATTCTTTATCATTTTTCTTCTAATTTTCTCCTTTTTGCCTGCTTTCTTCATTATTAGCTTTGTAATTGTTTGTGAAAAAATGTAAACTTTAATAAAAATGAATTTTGTTTTAATGAGGTTGTCAGCTGTGCCCATGTCATTTTGTGAATTTTAAATGACCTACAATTCTCTTGACGCTCCCCCCCCACAAGGCTGCTGACTCCACTATTTGGTGATGTCTGCTTTTTTAAATTAAAAGAAAACAGACAAAACTCTCCACTGTAATAGCAATGCTATCTTTTTATCAGTAAAGCTAAGCTTACCTCTTATGTGAGCACAGGGATCTATAAAATCATACTGATTCACTCAACACACAGAGAAATATAAGGAGGGTCTGTCTAGTTCAGCATCCTATAAGAACATAATAGAAGCCAATGTTGGATCAGGCCAACGGCCCATCCACTCCAACACTCTGTCACAGTGGCCAAAAATATCAGGTGCCATCAGGAGGTCCAGCAGTGGGACCAGGACACCAGAAGCCCTCCCACTGTTCCCCACCCCCCCAAGCACCAAGAATACAGAGCATCACTTGCCCCAGACTGAGAGTTCCTGTCTATACCTTATGGCTAATAGCCACTGATGGACTTCTGCTCCACATGCTTATCTAATTCCCTCTTGAAGCTGTCATAAGAACATAAGAGATTCCAATGTTGGATCAGGCCAAAGGCCCATCCAGTCCAACACTCTGTGTCACACAGTGGCCAGAGATACCAATGCCATCAGGAGGTCCACCAGTGGGGCCAGGACATTAGAAGCCCTCCCACTGTTGACCCCCCCAAGCACCAAGAAGACAGAGCATCTATACCTTATGGCTAATAACCACTGATGGACCTCTGCTCCATATGCTTATCTAATTCCTTTTTGAAGCCGTCCATGCT
>NW_015162038.1:144948-145120 GCF_001447785.1 Gekko japonicus
AGTACCTCTTTCTCTACCCGCTCTATCCCATGCATAATCTTATAAACCTCAATCATGTCTCCCCTCAGTCGTCATTTCTCCAAGCTAAAGAGCCCTAAGCGCTTTAACCTTTCCTCATAGGGAAAGTGTTCCAACCCTTTTATCATTCTAGTTGCCCTTTTCTGCACTTTTC
>NW_015162038.1:145258-145423 GCF_001447785.1 Gekko japonicus
GTGAATTCCATGTGTTAATCACTCTTTGGGTGAAGAAGTACTTCCTTTTATCTGTTCTAACCCGACTGCTCAGCAATTTCATGGAGTGCCCACAAGTTCTTGTACTCTGAGAAAGGGAGAAAAGTACTTCTTTCTCTACCTGCTCTATCCCATGCATAATCTTAT
>NW_015162038.1:150157-150344 GCF_001447785.1 Gekko japonicus
GATCAAGCATAATAAAGGAACTTCAAAGAGATACAGGTCCAATGAGTAACTTTCCCGCTGGCGGGCTAATGAAACGGTTGCGCGCCCAGTCCATGGGAACCAGGCAGGATATTAGACATAACACAGGTGCAGTATTCATGGGAAAAGCAATAGCCAAGCATTACAGCATCTTCTCCCCCACACAACC
>NW_015162038.1:150473-150674 GCF_001447785.1 Gekko japonicus
CCCTTTCTGCTTTTCCTTTCAGTTTTTTCCTCACATGTCCCCTCATATCAGAGAAGTTACCCCTTCTAAAGTTAAAAGTGGTTGTGTTAGCCTTTTTGGCCAATTCCCTATTTATACAAATGTTGAACTCAATAACATTATGGTCACTGTTCCCAAGCGGTGCAGTCACTTTTACATCTCTCACCAGGTCTTGGGCGTTAC
>NW_015162038.1:150709-207071 GCF_001447785.1 Gekko japonicus
CCCCAACACCAAGCATTTCAATTCCCCAATTTTACCTCGGACACTTCTAGTATTTGTGTATAAACACCAATAGTTTCCTATGCATGTTAAGTCCACAACCTTCCTCTTGCTGCCTCAAGACCTTAACCCCCCCCCCCCAACACCAAGCATTTCAATTCCCCAATTTTACCTCGGACACTTCTAGTATTTGTGTATAAACACCAATAGTTTCCTATGCATGTTAAGTCCACAACCTTCCTCTTGCTGCCTCAAGACCTTGCCAGGCAGTCCATATCGTTAGCCACAGTCTCAGTGGACAATTCTAATCCTTTTCCTTGTAGAGAAGTAACAGCTACCCCTTCATCTCTTTGAGATGACCCCTCCCGAACCAGAGACTTCTCGTCTCCTGTCGGCTTTCCCCCAATATTCAGTTTAAAAACTGCTCTGCCACCTTTTTGATTTTAAGCGCCAGCAGCCTGGTTCCTTCTCAAGACAAGTGGAGACTGTCTCTTCTGTACAGCTCCCTCTTGTTCCAAAAAGTATCCCAGTGCCTGAACCCTTCCCCACACACCATTGCCTCATCCACGCACTGAGACTCCTGATCTGTGCCTGTCTCTCCGGCCCTGCGCGTGGAGCATGTAGCAGCTCCAAGAAGGCTACCTTGGAGGTCCTGGCCTTGGGTTTCCTGCCTAGCAGCCTACATTTTTCCTCCAGGACCTCATAACTGCATTTCCCCACACTGTTGGTGCCAACATGTACCATGACCACTGGCTCCTCCCCAGCACTATCTACCAGCCTATCTAGAACACGTGTAATGTCTGCTACCTTCACACCAGGCAGGCAAGTCACCATACGGTTAGTATGCGGGTTTGCCACCCAGCTGTCTACCTGCCTAAGGATTGAATTACCAACTACTAAGCGTCGCCCTCCCTCTCTGCCAAACGATGGTTCCTTGGTGCGAAAGGATACCCGTTCACCAGCTGAAGAAGAGGTCTCTTCTGAGGTCACATTCCCCTTATCTGCAGTACTATGCCCTGTTTCCCATCGACTCTCATGCTCTCTGACAGCAATGGGGCTGCCATATTCAGAGTGGGACATATCTAATAAGTCCCCGAGAGTGACTGTCTCTGCTTCTCCAGGTCTGCCACCTTGGCCTCAAGGGAGCAAACTCGTTCCCTGAGAACCAGGCGCTCCTTGCACCGGGCACAAACCCAAGATTCCTGTCCAGTGGGCAGATAGTCATACATATGACACTCCGTGCAACACAATGGATAGCCCCCAACCCCCTGCTGGCATTCTGGCTTCATAATTGCTTTTAAAATAATAAGTATAGAAGTCTACTTACCTTACTGGGAACCCAAAGAGACTAGGGCCCTGGCTTTCTGGCTCTTCCTGGGCTTCTTACAGAGCCCCTAGGCTAAGAGCCCTTTGGCTCGTGTCTCTGGCAAGGTGTTGACTTAAATAGAAGCTTCCCTCAGCAGAGGGTGTGGCCAGCAGCTATTCAAATTCACCCAGGCACTCAATTACAGTCAAGCAGTGACCCTTTCACACCCTATCTCAAGCAGCCAGGACTCTGCAATGACTCACAACTCACCCACACACTCCCAAACACAGTACCCTCTCAGCTAAATCGCCTCAGCTGAAAGTAAATAAAAAACACTCACCCCTCTAGCAGCTCTACCTCCTGCTCCTTCTCAGAGCTCAGCTGGGTCAGCTCTGCTTCTGGCAAGGTCCTATCTCTAATAGCAGTCTGCTAAATGCTTGTGGGAAGCTCACAGGTGAAGCTGGACTAGAAGGGAATAAACAGCCTTGCCTTGTGGCTCATCCCAGAGCAACTGGTATTCAGAGATACAGTGCCATGTTAGAGGCTCTCATTCAGCTATCATAGCAAGCAGCTGTCCATAGACCTCTGCCTCAGGAAATAGTCTAACTGCTCTTTAAACACATCTAAGCCAATAGCCAATGTTGCCCGTTCCTTAAGCTAACAGTGTATTATGGGAAAGCATTCTTCCTTGAGTATATTCTGCGCATCAGCTTCATTTGGTGATGGTGAGTTCTAGCATGAGAGAGAAATCTCAGTATACTTTCTTCAAAAGGTAAAGGTTTCAGTCGAGTCCGACTCTAGGGTCTCCGTTTCAAAGCCGAAGAGCCAGCGCTGTCCGAAGACGTTTCCGTGGTCATGTGGCCGGCATGACTAAACACCGAGGCGCACGGAACGCTGTTACCTTCCCACCGAAGTGGTACCTATTTATCTACTTGCAATTTCTTGCTTTTGAACTGCTAGGTTGGCAGGAGCTGGAACTAGAGACGGGAGCTCACTCCGTCATGCAGCAACTCCTAATTTTAGAAGCCTCTATCTCACTTCCTTCCCAATTTAGGCAGACTAGAATGAAAAGCATCAGAAGCTTTTCCCACATTCAAGAAAAGACAAAGGTTGGTTATCTGATAAAGTCCAGTGATGTTTTTAAAAGCCAGCAAGAGCCAGTGTGGTGTCCTGGGTGGAGCATCAGGGCTCTGGGAGACCCTACTCTGACACGAAAACTTGCTGATCAGGGCTCTGGGAGACCCTACTCTGACAGGAAAACTTGGAGACTTTGGACTAGTCACTCTTTCTCAGCCAAACCTACCTCACAGGCAATGTTCCCTCTAAACTGTGGAGTCTTGTGAGCAAAAATTCTTCTTTGTGAGCTACTGGCATTAAAGTTGTGAGCGAGCAATTTGGCTACTGCATATATTAGTTTGCTGTGGAGCCATCCTTCCTGAGCTAAGACAAAAATATGTGAGCTGGAGGCTAAAAAACTGTGAGCTAGCTCACACTAACTCAGCTTAAAGGGAACACTGCTCACAGGGTTGTCTTGTGAGGGTAAAATGGAAGAGGAAAGAAGGTGCTTTATTATGGGGGTCACATTTCCCATTCTGAAGGGGTGGTTCCCAAACCAAAACACCTTAATGCCCTCTCCTGCGGGTACATGTGGAAAGAGATAGCCACCTGCCTCCTTGATGGCAAAAGTTTCACATTCCCTTTGGTGACACTTTTGAAACACAGCAATAACCAAACTTGATGGCTGGCGTCCACCGAATCCACTCACTGGGCCTTCACTGACAACTTTCCCTCCTTTTCTGTTGCCCCACCGTGGAGGCCTAGGTCGCTCCCTTGGGAAGGGCTCACTTCCGGGACTCTACACGTGCTCAGCGTCGCGTCTATAGTGGGGTGCTCCCCTTACCTTGGAGCGGGGCCTACGGAGTTAGCAGGCCATGCCGGTGCTGGCAAGCGAAGTCCGCGCAGCTCTGCCTTGCGCGCGTACGAGATGCTGCGCGCCTGCAAAGTCACCGGGACCAAATTTCGGGCGATTTCGCAGTTTCGTGATCATGGTTTTTGAGGATCACGAAACTGCGGAAGAAATCGGGCGCGGGTCAAATGCAGCCCCGCCGCACCTCTAGTGCAAAATCGCCCTTCGTGTCTCCTCGGCGCCGCGCTGAAATCAGGCAGGGGAGGGGAGCGGACTGCCGGGGACTCGCCTGCAGCCTGCGAGAAGTGAGCCGCGAACGATTCACGGGAAGCGGGCCAGCAAGAGGAATCTGTAATGTATTGGCACAGTTACATGAATCACCTCATTAGAAACCCATGTTAAGCTTCGAGCCCAAGCCAGGGCTCCTCTGACCGAACTTCCTATTGGTCGCTTTGTAACAGCGACCAATCAGAACTGAACTGTTCCCCTGCGAGGGAAAGCTTCTCATTGGTCTTTAACCAAGCAATCTTATTGGTTGTTATTTGTAAATAGGCGTGGCTACATTAGCCCGGTTATGTTTAAACTGCGGAAGAAATCGGGCGCGGGTCAAATGCAGCCCCGCCGCACCTCTAGTGCAAAATCGCCCTTCGTGTCTCCTCGGCGCCGCGCTGAAATCAGGCAGGGGAGGGGAGCGGACTGCCGGGGACTCGCCTGCAGCCTGCGAGAAGTGAGCCGCGAACGATTCACGGGAAGCGGGCCAGCAAGAGGAATCCAAGGGGGGCCTACCGTACCTCGGGCCCGGCGGCTGACCGCAAGGAGGACTGCCAGTACGACGACGGTCCAGGGAGCCATTCTGAAGCTGAGCGCCGCCGGCGCTTGCTTTGTCCGGCTCCGGACCTTGCTGACTTTTACTCGGAGGCTTCCCGGAACCGGCGGCGCTTGCAAAACTTGGTAGGAGGCGGCGCTCCTCTAGAGGGCAGGAAACGGACCCGTGGGTGTAAAGGTGCGGGCAAGTTGCGCAGCCGATTTAGGGCGACCTTCGCAAGGGACTTTCAAGGCCAGTGAGCAGCATTGCAGAGGTGGTTCGCCATGGCCTTCCTCTGTAGTGGCTTCCTTGGTGGGCTTCATTCCAAGTACTGCCCCAGCTTAGCTTCTGAGGTGTGACCAGATCGGCCTATAACATGCCCCTCCCAGGGGACATATTAACCAGGAGGGGGGGGCACACATACAACTTTTTACATGCCAAATTCTGCCCTTGCTGAGCTGGTAGAAAAATTACTAGAGTTGTCTTCGCTAGGGTTGCCAGCTTCAAGTCCCTAAATACCTGGAGATTTGGAGGGTGGAGCCTGAGGAGGGTGGGGTTTGGAGAGGGGCAGGATTTCAACAGGGCATATTTCCACAGAGTCCACCTTCCAACGTGTCTGCTTTCTCCAGGTGAACTGATCTCTGACGCCTCGAGATCCGTTGTAATTCCACGCACTCCCCAGCCCCCACCTGGAGGCTGGCAACCGTATGTATTTCCTAAGCAGGCTGGTCTTTGCAAGTGGGACAAGAAATAGTTCCATCTCTATGTTACTTAGCATTGCAAACTTCAACTGATCCCTCTCTCCGCCCCTTTTAAAATCGACCTGATCTGTAGCAAATACCGAGTAATCGGATTGACCTTTCATGCTACAGAAAACTTCAAACTGACCATCCAGGCATTGAACCTCTATTAAAGCAACAGAACATTGTCCTCTTGTCCAGTTGGCGACTCTCATCTTGATCAGGGAGAAAATGAAAAGATTTATGAAACTTGATATCCAGCTTTTTAAAATCGGTTTGGATATGATGCCCTACTTGTGTTTTAGTCTCTATTTTTTCCTTCTTTCATTTTTATCCCTCCCCTCCTTCCTCTGTTTAGGGGGAGGGGAGGGGAGAGGTTGGGTTTATGAGAAGGAAAGGGCTGGTTGATAGTAAGTGTAGCATATTACATATTCATAAAGCCACAATCAGCTGAACAATTAATAATGTAGGCTGTGCCGCCAATGCACAAGGCAACCTTGGATCTCATTTTCCCCAGCAAAGGAATGGGGGAGGGGGGTGAAGCATAGATTTATTTATTTATTTATTTATTTATTAAACTTATATCCCGCCCTCCCCCGTAGGGCTCAGGGCGGCTTTAAAAAGAAAAAAGTGGCAATGAAGGAAGGGATGGGGGAGTAGGCACAAAGACACCTTTCTCTGGAAGTGCAAGCGCAAGAAAGGGAAAGACCTCAGCCAGTTTTAGGGTTGCCACTGGTGGGGGATGAGGGAGTAGTGTTGGCTGAAACTCCAGGAGATTTGGAGATGGAGCCAGGGGAGATCAGAGACCTCAGTGGGATACAGTGCCACAGAGTCCACCCTCCAAAGCAGCCATTTTCTCCAGGGGAACTGATCCCTGTAGTCTGGGGATGAGCTATAATTCTAGGGAATTTACAGGCCCCACCTGGAGGCTGGCATCTAGCAGAACAAAAACAAATGGTTGACCACCAGCTAACCATTCTGTAACAAGGCCAATGCCACGCAAGTCTTTTGAGAGTTAAAAATATTATTGTCTGCACACAAATACACACACTAAACCCTCATAACCACCACAATCTTCCATTTATGTTCACTTAAAAAAATAGATTCAGGTGGGTAGCCGTGTTGGTTTGAGTCCAGTGGCACTTTTAAGACCAACAAAGTTTAATTTTGGGTATAAGCTTTCATGTGCATGCACACTTCATCAGATAGATAGGGAGGAACTAACCAAAAATCCTTTAGAGAATGGGCAGGGAAAGGTCCATACTTTAAACAATGTAGTTTTATTCCCAATAAAAGAAACATCTCTTTTATAGTTTGGTTTCATTTTTACTCCACTCTCCAAGGAACTCAGGGTGATATAAAAGGCTCTCTTTTTTCTCTCTTATCCCCACAACGACCATATGAGGTAGGCTAGACTGAAGAATAACAGTTGGCTCACGGTCATCCAGTAGGCTTTGCGGCTGAGTGGGGAATTTGAACTCAGGCCAGCCCCATACCATGTCTGACACTAATCCTGACACCACACTGGGTGTGGGAATGGGGTGGGGAGCACGCCACGAATCTGTGCCTGCCTGCCTGAGCAGCAGCACCCTTCCGGCATTCAGACCATCGCCACCTTCTAGCTGAAAATAAAACTGGATTCACAAGAGCTCAACTTCCACAGTCTTCTCCTACCCCAGTTCCGCTTCATCCGGCTCAACTCCGCAGTCCCTCCAGGGCTGGCAAGGGCTGGGGGGCAGGGATTAAAGAAAAAGAAACTAAATTATGGTGGACATTTCTTTTTAAAAAAATAAGTGACAATTTTATAAAGCACTACTTCTTACTTATGGGGGTCTGTCTGCTTCCCTGCTTATGGCCATGCTAGGGTGAACTGGCCCAAGGGACTGATGTGGGCATTACTGGGTCTCCATAATATTCTGGGGCAGGTGGCTGATTGGATGTCTGTCAGGGCCCAGTAACTGCAAGGTTTCAACTGCCAGGGAATCAGCAACCACAGTTCCTCCCCTGAGGAGGACTCAGGGAGCCCAATCTTAACACATTCTTCTGGTTGGTCATGAGGGTGGAGGGTATTTATTTATTCAGGGCATTTGTTATGTCTCTTTTCTCCAGGGTGGGAACCCAAAAAAGCTTACAAAAATACCCATTCAATTTACAAACAATTCAAATTCAAACAAACAAAATGCAATATAAGCAAGCAGAAAAACAACAACAGAGAAACATGGAAATCCTAGACACCAGAATACAAAGTTTACAAAACAAAACTTCTTTTTCTATGACTCTGGTATCTTTTTTATTATCTTATTTTTTATTTTTTTTATTTTTTCTTTAACATTTTTGAATCTTTAATAAGCAAACAAATCATGTGAGTCAATATAGATGTTATGCAATAATTATCACACAGCAAATCTAATAAAGTGATATAATACAAAATAGAGAATAATATAAAACCACTCAAATTATTATAAAATGATATAAATATATAACATTATATAATGTATTATATATTATATTATTATATAAATATAAATATATTAATATAAAATAATATAAACTACTCAAATTAAAACTAACTGTATTATACACACACACATACATTACATATACATATATGTATTCTCACCAAGAAGGGCTATACATTGTAAGACTCTTCAGTAACTCTCAGACGCGATAAATCTGTTTATGGATTTTATTAGCTATCAGGAAAGTTGCAGGTGAATCAAAGGCTTTGACAGTAATGCCAGGCAATACAAGTTTAGCTCTTACGAGAACTTTGGTGCGGCCCACATTCATACGTCATGGTTACATGTGACAGAGACAGGTTAACAAAGTACAATTAAAACTGTGAGAATGTTTATCTAACAGACTTCCTGCAAGGCCAAGAGACATCATGAGAAGCGAACAATCTCCTGGCCATTGTGGAGGAGGTTTCTCATAAGAGCTACCAAGCGCACTATCTACAATAGACAACCAAGCCTGTTTCAACTACCCCTCATCCTGGAAATGTCAGAGGAGGACTTTATATAATAGTTGATTCATAGCTAGCAGGTGTTACAATCAGCATGAGAACAAAAAGCCAGTGTGAGAATTCAGAGATAAAGTGAAGGGGATATGCAAGCAAGCAGGGCATTAAGCTATGTACATCAGAACACCAGTGAGTATCCAGACTGACCCCAAACCATAGGTCCGATTCTGACATGCGCCCCCCCTAGACCCTTCAAGCCAACCCACCTACCTGCCACCAGGCTTATCAGGGTACATCCAATGGAACTTTTGGATTAAATTAGGAGCATGCATATGGTGGGAGACCACCCATTCATTTTCTTCAGGACCAAAGTCCTTCCCCACCCCTCAGAAGGGGAGGAGGAGGAGCTGCCAGTTCCGGCTTCCACGGTGAGACCCCCGGATCTCTCTTTAATAACCTAATTATATGTTGTCTTTCCTATTCCCTATGAAACATTGTTAGTCCCCTGTCTAAAAGTGTAACTGTAAATCACTTTGAACCCACTTGTGGGGAAAGCGATTAATAAATCAAAAGTATTATTATTATTATTATTATTATTATTATTATTATTATTATTATAGTGAAACACAGGATGATGACGACATAGCGTTTTAGGGAGGTCAAGTTCCACAGCCATTTTATTCATCACCCTCAGCACCTTGAACGGTCCCACATACTTCCACCCCAATTTCCTGTGCAAAATAGTGAGGACACATTTTTGGGGACCACGTATTTTTTCATCCTCATTAGGGTGAGCTAATATAGGCTCTGATGTGAATAGTGTTTTAAGTTCATTGAACACCTGACACTTCCAGTGACACTATTTTGCATGCTAATTTAACAAACCACTCCTATAACTATGATATGTAATTTCATTTCATCATCTAACGAAGTGTGCATGCACACAAAAGCTTACACCTTGAATAAAACTTTGTTGGTGTCAAACCATGTTTCGCTTCACTTTATATAATTTGCCATAGACACTGGGAAGAGGTGAATTCTTTAGGAAGGGGGAGTGAGTGCAGTGTGTGTGAGTGCTCTATCTTAGACGGTGGAACGTTTTCCTAAAGATTCGCCTCTCCCTGGTTCACAAGGAGATGTCCTTGAAGCTTCCAGTGCCAGCTTCTGTAATAGATAATGAGACTGTATATTCCCATGAGAAGGGGGGTAGAGACATGGGAGCCTGGCTGTATGACATGACGTGTGTGTGGGCTTTAGGAGGGGTTACAGTTTGAACTTTCTATATCTATGAATGTACCCGCCAAAAAGCTTTAGAACTGACACAGTACTGTTCATGCCTAGAACATGTTTAACTCAATAAAGCTTTTCACTGCCAAAGACAGTGTGCTTGAGAGTGACTTGACCAGGGTGAACATAAGAACATAACATAAGAGATGCCAATGTTAGATCAGGCCAAAGGCCCATCCAGTCCAACACTCTGTATCACACAGTGGCCAGAAATACCAGTGCCATCAGGAGGTTCACCAGTGGGGCCAGGACTTTAGAAGCCATCCCACTGTTGACCCCCCCAAGCACCAAGATGACAGAGCATCACTTGCCCCAGAGTCCCTATCTATACCTTGTGGCTAATAGCCACTGATGGACCTCTGCTCCATATGCTTATCTAATTCCCTTTTGAAGCCGTCCATGCTTGTAGCCGCCACCACTTCCTGTGGCAGTGAATTCCAAGTGTTAATCACTCTTTGGGTGAAGAAGTACTTCCTTTTATCCGTTCTAACCCGACCGCTCAGCAATTTCATGGAGTGCCCACGAGTTCTTGTATTGTGAGAAAGGGAGAAAAGTACCTCTTTCTCTACCTGCTCTGGCAGTTGGTCTTAAAGGTGCCATTGGACACCTTTTTTGTTTTAATTTTTTTTATTTTAATAAATTTAACTTTATTAAGCTGTGATAAAAAATGAACAGTAGGAATATACACCTAACAATAACAGAACATCTATCCAACTAACATAAGTCTGAATAACACACATCTATATAACCTTATTACATAAATAACATAAACCTACTGCATTTTTCAGTGTAAAGCCAAAAGAGCAAATTCCATATATTGCAAAACATTTGGTTTATTAACACTCCTACCAAAATATTCACTTACAAAAGGTAACCATTTCTTCATGGTTTGGCTTAGACCCCATAGAATGAGTTTTTCCTATTTTGTATGTCAGCTTATCCAAAATAAAATATTCCCAAACCTTAAGAAACCAGGACTGTAAAACTGCAGGTTCTCTATCCTTCCATTTTAATGTTATGACATTTTTTGCTGCTGTAAACATAAGCGAAATTAAATCTTGATTATCTTTAGGTTTCTTATATTCCTCCCACAAACTCAATAACATTATTTTAGGATTCTGAGGTATTTTAAATCTTGTTATTAACTGGATTTCCCTTAGTATTTGACTCCAAAAGTTTTTAATTAGTGTCCGCATTCCTTTCAGCACCAAGGAGATATAGTATTGTTAGAATGTGATAACTGAGCCAGGGTTAAATACCACCTTGAAATGACTTTATATGTCTGCATTTGTATGTTCAATGCACTAGAAAGGTAAACTGAGGAGACCCATATTTCTACCCATTGGTCTTCACTTAATTCCTGATCCAAATCTAAATGCCAAACCGTTTTGTAGTGTAATGATTTAGTATATTTTGAATTGAGTAATATACCATAAATATATATCATACTCTTGATAGGTATAGACTCATGATATAATAATTTTTCATGGTCAGTCAATGCTAAGCGTAATTTTTTTAATTTATTGGCGTTGATTAAGTTATATAACTGAACATATTCAAACCATGGAATTTTAACGTTATCCTCTAATTTACTTTTTTTTTTTCAAGTATCCATGTGAAGTAATATGAATCTAGTTATATTCAGGTTTCTCCACTGAGTAAACACACTTTTTTCCTTTCCAGGATGGAACCAAATTTGATCCGTATAGTTAGTTAATAAAGATATTGGGGGAGCCAATAATCTACGATATTTATTCCAAACCTTCAATATCACCTTTAAAAAAGGATTTGGAGACTTCCACTTAGAACAATTAGAATAATGGTACCAGATTTGTTCTCGGAAGGATTCTTCCATTTCTTTCCATTCTGCACAATATGTATCCCTATACTGCTTTACAAGATTAGTCAGCATTATTGCATGATAGTAGTTGAGTATCTGGGACTGCTAGGCCCCCTAGCCTTATTTTATAACGAATAGTCATAAAATTGATTCTCAGTTTCTTATATTACCAAATAAAATTAATTAAGGTTTCCCCCCCACACCTTTTAATCAACAATAGAGGTAAACTGATAGGTATTGCTTTCATATATAAGATTTTAGGTAAAATAAGAGATTTACAACATTGATCCGTTCTATTAATGAAAGATTTTATGGTTCCAGTGCAGCAAAAGTTCTTGAATTGTGTTTGTTATTTGTAAATGATTAATCTTTATTAAATCTTTTAGATCCAAAGGGATCCAGATTCCTAAATATATATATTTTTAAGTATTTTTATTGATTTTCAGTATATAACAAAGCATTTCATATTTCCATTTTACAATACTTTTGGAGCTTTATGTCCATATATTTCTAACCAATTATCTAATTTTTGCCATCTTTTCATAAACACACTATCCATTTTTCCCGCTAAAAACATATTTGTTTTATCCATTTCTTTTATGTCTAATATGTTTATAATTAATTCTTCTCTGCTTGGAACTTTATCTGATTTCCAACGTTTTGCTATAGCAATTCTAGCACTTGTGAGGATGTATAATATCAAGCGTGCATCGTTGTAGTGTATATTATCCGGTAAGATATTTAATAAATATATTTCTGGCACCAGGTTTAAGTCTATGGTTAGTATTTCTAGGATGAGTTGTTTTATAGTTTTCCAAAATTTTACAATTTTTTCGCATCTCCACCAAATGTGGTAGAAAGAGCCAACATTTCTTTCACATCTCCAGCAGTTCCCTGATACGGTCTTATAGCATTTTAGTGATTTTTCTGGAGTCCAATGCCACCTATGAAACATTTTAAAAATGTTTTCTTTATATGATGTGGCTCTTAGCAATTTCATTGAATTCCACATTTTTGACCATTTCTCTATAGTTATAATGCTTCTTATATCTGTTTCCCACACCTTCATGCATGGTTTTATTTTTTCTGCTTGGAACTCGTCATCTAGTAGGAAGTTGTATATTTTTTGTATCAATTTATCTGCAGAGGACAACCAAATCTTATCTGTGTTTGTTTTTATGAAGCCTCTTATCTTATCTTTTGCAAATCTAGATTTTAACTGTAGTTTCTCCCAATTTGTGAGGTTTATCTTCATTTCTTGCAATGTTCCGAAATCTTTCAATTCGTTTTCTTTTGTAAGTATTTTATCATAGGTAGCAGTTTTCTCTTCCGTCATTAGGTTTGGTAGTATGAAGGCTTCCAGAGGGGAGACCCATCTTGGTATTTTATCATAACATTTTTCCTTCATCATTCGCCAAACTTTTATCAGGGCATCTCTCAATATATGGTTTTGGAAATGTTTCTGCTTTTTCTCTTCGTCATACCACACATAGGCATGCCAGCCCATGTGTAGGTCATGACCTTCTAATTTTAGAGTTCTTCTGTCTTCTAGCAGGATCCAATCCCGAATCCAGGTCATTGCTGCTGCTCTATAGTATAATTTCCACTCTGGTAGTCCCAGGCCACCTCTTTCTTTTTTATCATATAGTAATTTTAATCTTATACGCGCTCTCTTTGCTTGCCATATAAAACATCTTGTAATTTTCTCCAGTTCCTCACATATTTTGTAGTTTTTTAGAATCGGGATTGTTTGTGCAAGAAACAAGAATCTAGGTAGAATGTTCATTTTTATAGTGGCCGCTCTCCCCATCAATGAAATATGAAGGTCCTGCCATCTTTTCAGATCTTTCTTAATTTCTTCTATTAAGGGTTTATAGTTGTTCTCATATAGTTGTGCATTGTTCTTTGTCAGATTTATGCCTAAGTATTTAACTTTGTTTGTTATCTCCATCTTTTTTGTAATTTGTCTATTTCTTCTTTAGAACAATTTTTTGTTAGAATTTTGGTTTTCTTCAGATTTGTTTTTAGTCCCGCCAGGTTCCCATATTCATGAATTTGTTTCATTAGATGAGTTATGGATGCGGTGGGGTCTTCCAGGATGAATACCAGATCGTCGGCAAAGGCCTGCAATTTGTATTGTTCTCCTTTTATTTTGGGACCCCTAATATCTAGATTTTCTCTCACCATATCGTTTAGAGATTCTAAGCAAAAGATAAAAAGTAAAGGTGAGAGCGGGCAGCCCTGTCTGGTACCTTTCTGGATTGGGATATTTTGAGATAATTCTCCATTTACAATTATCTTCGCCCATTGCTCCTTGTATATGGCCGAAAGCATGTTCTCAAACTTCTCACCGCATTTCCAGGTTTCTAATTTATACATCAGGAAGGACCAATTGACGTTATCAAAGGCTTTTTCTGCATCCAGGAATATTAACGCAAGTTGTTTTCCTGGATTGTATTCATAATATTCTAGAATGTTTATAATTGTTCTAACATTGTTCTTTATCTGCCTTTTCGGAAGGAATCCTGATTGATCCCGATGTATTATTTGAGACATCACTTTTTTGAATCTCGCCGCCAGGATTGATGCGAAAATCTTATAGTCCACATTTAGGAGTGAAATGGGTCTGTAATTTTTTATATCGTCTTGTTCCGAATTGGGTTTGTTTATTAGAGATATCAACGCCTCATTCCAAGAATTAGGTGTTTTTCCGGTAATGGCTATATCATCTAATAATTTTTTGAAGAGTGGGACTATTTCTTCTTCCAACTTTTGCAGTACTTCCGCCGGGATGCCATCTGGTCCCGGAGCTTTCTTCCTTTTTTGTTTTTTAAATGCTTCTGTTATTTCACACATTGTGATTTTATCATTCAAAGTCTGCCTCTGTTCTTCCGTAAATCTGTTCTTATTATGTTTTGCGAAGAAGTTTTCTAGTTCTTGTTGAGTACTTGGAACCTTTTTATACAGTTCTCTATAGAAGTTTTCTACAATTGTTATAAGTTCATGATTTTTATATTTTCTCTCCTGTTTTTCGTTTTTGAGAGCTTGAATTTCTCTTTTCTCTTTTTCCTTCCTCAGCTTATATGCAAGCCAACGCGTAGGTTTATTCGCATTTTCGAAGAAGTAAGCTTTGGCGTATTCCATTTTGGTTGCTAACTGCTGTGTCAGTAACAAATTTATTTGATGTTGTAGCAATTTGATTTTGATCATTGTGTCGCTTACTTCCCCTTTAGTTTTGGCTTTTGCTTCTTCCTTTTTCAAATTTTCTGTTAGGTTTTTTGAATTTTCTCTTTTTTGTCTTTTTTTCCATATATCTTGTGTAATAAAAAGTCCACGTATAAATGCCTTCATCGCATCCCATATCGTACCTAATGGCATATTTTCTGTTTGGTTTATTTTCATAAATTCTCTTATATCTTGTTTGGTTTTAGATAAGAATTTGCTATCCCTTAATAATCCGACATTTAATCTCCATTTAAAAATTTTTCGGCTATCTTGTAAGGACATCCATATTGGATTGTGGTCTGCGAAGGTATTAGGAAGAATTTCTATTTCTAACAGGTCCTTTGCCATTTCTGAATTGATCCACAACATATCTATTCTTGACCAGGATCCATGCCTGTGTGAGAAGTATGTGTAGTCTTTTTTATGAGGGTTTCTGGTCCTCCACATGTCAATCAGATTGAATTCATCGGCCAATTTCAGGTAGCTGTCCGGCATTCCAACTCCCTCTTTTTTAGTTTTCCTAATTTTTTTCCTATCTTGTTTGGTATCTAATACTGCATTAAAATCACCCACAATGCAGATGTTCTCTGGATTGTCTTTCGTTAATATTGTTCTAAGTTCCTTGAAAAAAACCTCTTGATTTTTATTAGGAGCATATATATTCACAATCCATGTTTCTTTACCGTTTCTCTTTATTTCTACAATGACCATTTTTCCGTCAGGTGATTTAAACTTTAGCGTTGGTTGTAGATGATTTCTTACATAGGTTACGACTCCCCTTTTCTTTACTTTGTCTGCAGCTATGAATGGGATACCAAGTTTTTTATACTCTAAATGTTTTGTGTGCTCTTCTTTTATGTGAGTTTCCTGTAGGCATATTATGTCCACATTCATTTTACTGATTTGATGAAATTTTTTTTGTCTCTTTTGGGGATTGTTCATGCCGTTTACATTAACTGAAAGTAGATTTAATTTTTTAGTTGTCATCTTTCTTTCCTTTTTCTGTTGTAACTATAGTCTTAAGTTGCCGTCTAGTTTGTATTTGTGACTCTGTCTTTGCTCTGAGTTGTTGTTTTTTCTTCTGCCTAGCTTCTTTTCCATCTTCCTTTGTGTCTTGTGACTGTGGCATTGAGTTTTGGGTTTCTTCTTCATCACTATTCTCCTCCTCCTTGTCCTCTGTTTCTTCTTCATCTTCTCTTCCATCTTTTGGATTTTTCCCTTCTTTTTGGCTTTGCCAACCTAAGTCATGACCTTCTTTTTCCAGGAAGTTTTCTAATTTAAATACTGAATCAATTCTAAATCTTTTTGTTTTATAGTTGAATAGTAGGCCTTCTGGTATTAACCATTGGTATTGGATGTCATTTTCCCTTAGTATCTTTGTCAGGGCTCCATAAGCTTGTCGTTTCTCCCTTACTCGCCATGGTGTATCTTTTAATATTCTGACATCCTCGCCTGCTATTTTTAGTTGTTTTGCATTTGCTGCATGTAATATTTGATCTCTACATTTCTTTTTGGTAAATTTAACATGTACCTCTCTAGGTAATTTATGTTTTCTGGCAAAATTTGAATTTTTCCTTGTTACCGCTTCAATGTCGGCTTCTAACTCTTTTTCATCACCTAAATTGAATTGTTCAGCTATGTTCTTTATCAGTTCTTCTTTTAGATTTTTATTGATTTGCTCAGATATATTCTGAAAACGTAGGGTAACCCCTGCTTTCTCCATCTCGAACATGATTAACGTTTGTTCCATTTTATCTGTTTTCTTTTTAAGTTCCTGCACTTCCTGGTCTATATCCTCGACTTTTTCTTCTAGGTCATTTGTGTTTTGGGATATTTTTGCGATCTCTGCTTTTATCTCATCTGTTTCGCTTTTAATTTGTTTGGAGATTTCATCCATTTTTCTATGGATAGGTTCTAGTTCTTTTTTGATCAGATCAGCTGTATGTTGGGACGATTGTTGTGACGATTGGGCCAGACAATTTTGCATCATTGCCTGTAATTCCATCATTGAAACCTGTGGTATATTTGCTTTGAGTTGACCTAGTCCCCCACCTTGACCTGGGGGGGTATTTACTTTTTTGAGTGAACCTGATGCCATTGTTAATATAATTAATGTAGTGATGTGTAGTGATGTATATAGTTGTCCACTTCTGGTTTTATTTATCTATTTTGATTTTTGTTTGTTTTTTATTATTATTTGTTTTTTAATTTATTTTGATTTTTAGTTTTTAATTTTTAATATTAATCTCTTTTCCTGTATTTCAGTATTCCTCTGTAATATTTGCTTAATTTTTTATCTCTTCACAAGCCCTCTAACTTAGGGTCCACCTACGTTTTTCGCGCCTATTTCTTGTTTTCCTCCCTTTGTTTCCTCTCTCCTAATTTCCTCTTTTATAGCACTGTATTTTTATTTTAATTGTTGTTTTCCTGTCTAATCTTTAACTCACAGTCTCAGCGTATGCATATGCAGTACTTGTGTGTATTTTTTTTTTAACCTTCCCCTCTATAGTCACGTAAATAGTCTTGTGGTTAGCTTTCGCTTTCAGGCGTCGTATGGGGCAGAACTTCCACTCCCCTTCCACGTCTCCTCAGCACTCCTCAGCTCCTCCCGGCTCAGCTCGGTCCTGCCCGACGTCCTTCGGCTCCGCTCAGACCCGACGAATCGGCTCTTCCCGGCTCGGCTCCGCTCGGCTCCTCGGCTCCTCTCGGCCCGGCCCGACATCCCTCGGCTCCGCTTGGTCCCGACAAATCGGCTCCTCCCGGCTCGTCTTCGCTCGTCTCCTCGTCTCCTCCCAGCTCGGCCCGGCCCGACGTCCCTCGGCTCCACTCGGTCCCGACGAATCACAGCTCCGCCCGGCCCCGCTCCTCCCGGCTCCGCTCGACTCCGCCCCTCTCTGCTTCGCTCCCGGCCAGCTGCTCCTTGTTCGCCCGATCCTCCGAGTCAATTGGCCTCAGCTGCTTCCTCCTTAAGAGGTTTTACTTTGGAGTAAAAGAGTAGACCCGTGAGTTTCAGTACTTTACCTATATTTATACAGTTTCGTTATTTTTATTTTTTTATTTAAGGTGTTCACTTCTCTAGCTTCTTATTCCCGTGGTCTCCTGTCCCCACCTCTACTATAGCCTCTCTTCCCAATTTAGTGGGAACAAAAAGAACAAAAGAGCAGAGTGAGAGAGAGAAAACAAAGGTGCATACAAAGAAAAACCTCCCCGTTTCGTTTCCCTTTTAAATTAAATTTAATCTAATTTGCAGTAAAGAATTAATTTTAAAGACTTAGCTTCGTGTGTTATATTGAAGATTGTGGTCTTGATCTGGCGCTTTGTTATTTCGCTCCTGATTGTCCGTTGTACTCCTCTTGTGCACGGCAAAAGCAAAAGTCTCTTGCTGGCTTCCTCCGCCTTCCTGCTTTGGGACAAAGCCAATGTTCACCCCAGAGATAATGCCACTCTCTCTGGGTAGGTTTAAGTCCCCTGCTCAATATCCCACCAGAGGGATATCTTTGGGTGGTCACAAAACCCCGAAAGATTCCTAAATATATTAGTGTGCTGCTTACTGAGTTGCATTTATATGTGTTTTTGATGTCTTAATATCTTCAGTTATATTAATAGGGTATAACAGTTTTTTCAGTATTTATTTTAAGACCAGATATTAAGCTAAATGTAGATAAGTGGGCACTTATCAGTGGAAGAGATACTTTAAGATTAGATAAAAATAAAATCATATCATCTGCAAATAAACTGATTTTTACTTGTTGTTTACCTATAACTACTCCTTGGTTGGATAAGTCATCTCTAATAAGATTAGCCAATGTTTCAACTGCAATCGCAAATAACAAGGGTGATAACGGGCACCCTCGCCGTGCACCCCTTGTCATAGAGAAAATAGGAGAATTCATTTTATTTATCCTCAGCATGGCTCGTGGAGCTGAATACAATGATTTAATCACTGTTTTAAATTTATCTTCAAATTTCAGATTTTGTAATAGCATATGCAAGTATTTGGGCTCAAATGTATCGAATGCTTTTTCAACGTCTAGAGAAAGCATACAAACATTGTTAAGTGGTTTAGTTTTACAAAAATGTATAATATCTAATACCTTCCTGATATTATCTGGCATGTCTCTCTGGGGGATAAATCCTGTTTGTTCTATTGAAATATAATATCCTATTAAGTCTTTGAGCTAAAATATTAGTAAATAATTTATAATCATGATTTAATAATGATATAGGTCTATAAGAGAGCCAGTTTGGTGTAGTGGTTAAGTACACAGACTCTAATCTGGGAGAACCAGGTTTGATTCCCCACTCCTCCACTTGCACCTGGCTGGATGACTGTGGGCAAGCTGTGGTTCTGATAAGAGCTGTTCTTGAAAAAGAGCAGTTTCTGTCAAGAGCTCTCTCAGCCCCACCTACCTCACAGGGTGTCTGTTGTGGGGAGGGGAAGGGAAAGGAGTTTGTAAGCCGCTCTGAGACACCTTTGGGTAGTGAAGGGTGGGGTATAAATCCAATCTCTTCTTCTTCTAAGATTTTGGATCATTAATATCTTGATCTTTTTTTGGTATTACAATTAATTTAGCTAGTTGCCATGATTGAGGGATAAGACCAGTATCTAAAACTGAGTTGTACAAATCTAGTAAAGGTGGAATTAATGATGTACTAAAGAATTATAATATTCAGAAGTAAAACCATCTAATCCTGGAGATTTGTTGTTTTTCATAGCTTTAATAACCATCTATAATTCTTGTCCATCTATTGGTTGTTCTAAATATTTCTGGTGAATATCTGATAACGTTTTCAGTGATTTATTAGACCTGAGAAATTAATTAATTAAATTCATAGGGGGATCACATGATTTATACAATTGTGAGTAAAAAGTTTTTAATGTATCAATAATTGATTTTGTTGATGTATGAACTCTGCCTTTGGGATCTCTTATTTCCTTCACTCCAAATTTCAGTTTCTTCTTTTTAACCTCCCAAGCTAATAAACATAGCTCTGTTGGACTTTTATACCAATAAGCTTATTTTAAATATAACAAGTTTTGCTGTATTTTATGAACCTCTAATGTCTCTAATTTTTTATATCCCTTCATCAGTTGTTTGTATAACTTTGAGCTACAAATTCTTTTATGTCTATCCTCCAAATACCTAATTTTTTCTGATATATTTTGTTTCAGTACTGATTTCTTTTTTGTATATGCAGCAGAAATTGATGTAATTTTGCCCCAAAGTGCAGCTTTATATGCATCCCAAATCATGTGCTGTGGTACATCTCCAGTTAAATTAAATGTAAAAAACTTTTGGATGTCTTGTTCTATTTCTTTTGTGATTACTGGATTTTTTAATAAAAATTATCAAATTTCCAAGTGAAGCTTCTATTTGTATTATTTTTTAGTTTTAAGAGAATGCACTGGGGCATGATCCGACCAATATTTAGGTTCTATTTCTGCAGCTAATAACTTATTAGTAATAGAATTAGAAATAAAAATATAATCAATCCTGATATGTTTTAGAATCATAGAATGTTAGAGTTGGAAGGGACCTTGCAGGTCATCTAGTCCAAAGCCCTTCACTCTGCAGGAGCATAGCCGAAAGATAGCCCTACATACCTACATCATACCCGAAAGATGGTCGTCCAGCCTCTGCTTGAATACATTCAGTGAAGGAGCATCCACCACCTCCCGAGGCAGACTGTTCCACTGCTCAACCACTCTTATAGTTAGGAAGTTTCTCCTGATATTTAGCCGGTAACGACTCCCTTGTAATTTCCACCCATTAGATCTAGACTTGCAATCCAGAGCAAGAGAGAATAGATCTGCTCCATCTTCTACATGACAGCCCTTCAAATACTTGAATACTGCAATCATGTCCCCTCTAAGCCTTCTCTTTCCCAGGCTAAACATACCCAATTCTTTCAGCGTTTCCTCATAAGACTTGGATTCCAACCCTCTCACCATCCTGGTTGCCCTCTTCTGGACACGCTCGAGCTTGTCAACATCCTTCCTAAAATGTGGTGCCCAAAACTGGACACAGTACTCCAGGTGAGGTTTGAAATAGGTTTGAAACCTATTTGAAAAATACGTGTAATCTCTATCTCTTTCATGTAGAGTCAGAACTCACTAACTCGACCCATCGCACCACTGCCGTGATGAGCAAAGGAGGCGAGGAGATAGGGACCAGGATCAGGACCCAAACCAATCCGCTGGCCCATGACCTCCCATCTTGACAGAGGAGGGGATGACCTGAGAGAAGGGAGCCCGACCGAAGGACCGTCGGTCCTCACAGCTGAGATGGGACAACCCCAACTGGCTGCTGACTCCTGGGCTGAGAGCTTGGTGCAATTGGCCCTAGGTTGAGTGGAGACGGGTATCAAGATCATTCCATGATGACCCCAAGTGGTTGCGAGTGGCAGGGATGCTGACTGAAGAAACCAACATCGAGCTGGTCCTACAAGAACTTATATACGAGATGGAGGAGCTGCGGTGGGACACACGAGCAGTCCTGGCAGACCTCCCAGCTGCCATCTGGGAGGCCTTGCAGCAGGAGCTCCAGGCCCTAGGAGGAGGCCCCATGCAGCAAATTCCCACAGGACCTGTGGTCCCCCCAGCAAGGCCCCTGGCGCAGCTGGCACTGCAATCCCAACCAGCACCCTAGCCTGGGCCACCTCCTGCTCCCGCCCAGCCGAGAGAAGCCCTGGGGGCTACATTCAACGGGACCCCGGAGAAGCTGGCATTCTTTGCGCTGCAGGTGCAGAAGTTCCTGAGGGAGTGTGGCGACACCTTTGCATTGGATGAGCACTGCATGGACTATGTGGGATCTTGGCTATGAGATTGGGCAGCAGACTGGTTTGTGGGACTGTACAATGTGGTGGGCCCAGAGCTCAGGGATGTGGATGCCTTTATGCAGGCCCTCCGCCAACAGTATGAAAAACCTTTTGGAGCTAGAGTGAGCTAGGACCCACCTTCAGGGTCTGAAGCAAGGCAGCCGGTCCGTCTGGGAGTTCTCCAATGAGTTCAAGACAAATGCGGCTAAGCTCCAGGGGTGGCCGGAAGAGGTGCTTTCAAGTTCTACTGGGCAGGTCTGAACCCCTCCATCTTGGACAAGGCACTGGCTCAAGACAACCCCTTAACCTTGAATGGCTGGATTCAGGTGGCTTGTGAAGCGGAGAACCATTGCAACCTGCTGAAGATGTACCACCCCAAGCCTGTGGTGAAGATGTCGACAGGCAAGTCGAAGGGGAAGTGGAGCCAGGCCCAGGGAACTGGGAGTGACCACGAGCAGCGGATGCGACATGGTCTGTGCCTCAGATGTGGAACCCCGAGCCACTTCGCCGCCGAGTGTTCCCGGGAGAAGAGCCCCAGTGGTGCAAAGAACGAGGACAGACAGGGAGTGGAGAAGAGGAGCAAGCCCCTCGGGAGCCTTTCCAAGCCATCAAAAGCTCTCCAGTCAGGAGAATAAGAGGAGCTGGAGGGGGTTTCATACAACAAGGAGGACCTGCAACAGCTGGCGGGAAAAGGCCGGGACCTGCTATGAAGGACACTGAATGGCAGGTCCAAAAGTCTTTTGCACCAGAATCTGTGAGAGCCTATTCCCCCTTATTTTACATGACTGTGACTGTAGTCCACCCCACCCTTGGCATGCACATCAGGCTGCGGGCTTTGATTGACTCTGGGTGCACTCAGCACTTAATTAGCCCAGCCCTGGTGATGGGGTTGGGAGCTAAGGTGCACGAATTGGAAGAACCCTTGGTATTCTCCTGGATGGATGGGAGACCAATGAAGGGAGAACCATGCATGTACCGCATGATCCACTAGCTGGTGGGGATTGGCTCCCATTGGGAGCTGAGATCCTTCGTCGTCAACCCTTCAGCTAAATTCCCGATGGTTCTGGGGAGTCCATGGCTCTAAGACCACGATCCCTAAGTCCAGTGGAGTGTGGGGGCCCTGCGGTTTTTGGACCCCCACTGCAAGGAGCATAGATGGAACCTGAATGGGGGGAAGGCGCCAAGCCTGAGCAGGTGTGCCTGGCCCTGAGGAGTTGAACCTCATCCCTCTGGAATACAAAGTGCTTGGGGAGGGGGAGGCAAATGAACTTCCCCCTCACCGGAAAACGGACTGTGCTATCGAAATTTTGCTTGGACACAAAATGCCTAAGGGGAAGCTCCATTCCATGAGCCCAGCTGAGAAAGAGGAGTTGTGGAAGTTCATTGATAAAAACCTGGCCAGGGGATTTATCCAGCCAGCAACCTCGCCTTTTGCTGCTCCAGTGCTCTTCCACAAAAAGAAGGATGGGGGGTTGAGACTGTGTATGGACTACCGGGGGTTGAATGTGGTGTTGTCAGCTATGCTGCCATGGGGGTAGGGAGGTTGGTTGTCTTCTAATTGCCTTTGCATTCCTTCTGTGCTTCTTTGCTGCTACAACACTTATCTCTAAGTATTGCAGGTGGGGATGTTGATGTCTGGTTTTCTTGGGAACCATGAGAGAGTGTTTCGTTCCCAGCTTCAGTGCTAAACGGCCGAAGCTCTTTCTCCCGCGCGTGGGAGGGTGGCTCATTGGCCAGGGCAGTGGGGGGGTGCATACGAATACCCTATATCCTATTATGCCCCATGGGCAGCCATCATTCTTAACAGTGCCTATGTTAATGCATCTATAGCTCTTCAATAAAGTATTACCTTTCCTGAAAGCGTGGACTACGTTGTTGGCTGTGGGTTCTGACAGGTGTCCATGTCTAATGCCTACCCCCTCCCCCAGATAAAAGACTTGTTGACAGAGGCTACCCAGGGCTGGATCTTTACGAAGTTGGATTTGAGGGATGCCTATTTTCGAGTGCGCATCAGAGAGGGTGATGAACATAAGACTGCATTTAATACCCCACTAGGTGATACCGTTCGGACTAGTGGGGGGCCCAGGAGTGTTCATGAACTTAATCAATGAGGTCTTACATAAATATCTGCTTAAAAGGGTGCTTGTTTTTCTGGATGATATCTTTTTTTTTTAAAATCCCCTGCAAGCAGGGTAGCTTTATTATTTTTTTTGTTACACCTATACACTACAGAAAAGAAAGAGGGATGGGAAAAGTTACCCCGGAATAAAGGACAGAAAATAAAAAACCCACGCTATAACTAAAATCCCAAGAGAGAGGGTTGTTAACGGTTAGTATTCTGTTAGTATTCAAAATTAAAAAGTTTTTCATTTAAGTCAATGTAATCAGAAATTAGTAAGTCCATGTTAATATCTTCTCCATCATCTTGTGTGTGTGCAAAGAGTTCTTTCATCTTCATCTCTGTTTGCTAGTTTCAAATCTCCAAAGAGTTACTTTGGTCCTCTAAGCCGCAAATCATATGACGCTTTGGCCTCGCCACCTGTTGCTCCTTGGTCGTCGTCCCTGTCTTCTATGTTGACCCCTTCGCCTCCTCCTCCTCCTTGCTGTTCTTCCTCCTTCGATCCAAAAAACCGCTTCAACCATTCTTCTGCTTTAAAAACCGAGTCTATTTTTTCCCTTTTGTCTTTGTATTTAAACATGACACCCTCTGGGAAATTCCAGGAATACGGAATTTGGTTGATCTGCAATGTGGAAATCAGCTCTTTGTAGGCTTTTCTTTTCTCACGAACCTCAAATGGCACATCTTTATCAATTTCTTCCATCCGTTCATCCCCAATTTTGCCCAGGTGGTCCTACCCCTCACTTACCTCTTGAAAACTAAGGGGAAGGGGCTGGAGAGCCACAAGCCTGGCTACAAGCTGCTGTGGACCCTGGAGTGCCAACAGGCTTTTGATAGACTGAAGGCTCTGTTCACCTCTCAGCCGATCCTATGGCACCCAGATGAAAATAAGCCCTTTGTGGTGCAAGCGGAAGCCTCTGATGTGGAAATGGGGGGGCAATCCTGAAAAAGGGGTGAGGATGGGAATCTGCACCCCTTCATGTATGTGTCCAAGCAGTTTTCTGAGTTGGAGAGGAATCGGGCGGTTTGGGATAAAGAAACGGCAGCCATTAAATTGGCTGGAGGAGGCTCGGGTGCAATTTGAAGTGTGGACTGACCATAAGAACTTGGAGGCCTTACGAACCCCCAAGCATCTGAATGCTAAACAGTTGCAGTGGGCGGAATTTTTCTCCAAGTTCCGATTTACCCTTAAGCACCTCCCAGGGAAGTCAAATTTCCTTGCTGACACGCTCTTGCGCCTGCCCCAGCATACCAGCCATTGAGAGGAAGTGATTGACTCAGTGTTCACCCCTGCCCAGTTGGGGGGGGGCAGTGCTCATGCACAGTCAAGCCAAAGCAGAGGGACCTCTTAGTACCAAATCCTGGGTGGAACAGTTCAAAGCAACCTTCAGTGATCGTGATAAGGAGGTGGAGAAAGAGGGCAACCTCATCCAGGGGGGAAATGGATGCTGGTACTGCCAACAGAAAATTTTTGTGCCAAGGGCTTTGCGGGGGGATATCTTGCAAATGGGGCATGACAGCAAACTGGCTGGGCATTTCGGGTACCTGAAAACACTGCACCTCATACAGAGACAATTTTGGTGACCATGCATGCGGAGTCATATCTCTCAATACGTGTCTTTGTGCCAAGTCTGTTTAATAGGGAAGCACAGGGTGGGGAAACCCCCCAGGACTGTTGCAGCCTCTAGACACCCCCAAGTGGCCATGGGCTGTCATTTCCATGGATTTTATAACAGACCTGCCACCCAGCAAAGGGAGGACTGTGATTTGGGTGTTAGTGGACCTTTTTTTGAAACAGGCACATTTAATCCCTTGCAAACAGCTACCTTTGGCTAAAAAATCAGCACAGCTGTTTATGCAGCACATTGTGTGGCTACATTCGGTACCCTGGAAGATCATATCCGATAGGGCCCCTTAATTTGTGGTTGGGTTTTGGAAAGAACTGTTAAAGTTACTAGGGGTGGAGCAAGGGCTCAGCAGTGCCTACCACTCAGAGACTGATGGTCAAATGGAGAGAACTAACCAAGTTCTGGAACAGTTCCTGAGATGCTTTATCAATTAACAAAAGATAACTAAGGCTGCAGTCACACGGAGCATTAGGCACACTAGAGAGACGGAAGATAGGGATTTTCCGGGCGCGAGCTCACCGCCACATCTGGGAAGCATAGAGCTCCCATGCCGAACCCGAGGCTTCCTGCCGAAGATGCGCGGTTAAAAACCAGTCCCTCGGAGGTACTAGTTTCCGGTAACCGCGGGGCAAGGGTGGGCGTCTGATCGTGTTTCCGGTGGTAGTTCCGGCACCTGCCCTGCCCCCTCGTATAAAGGGGTTTTTCCCAACTGTCCATGGGATGCGCATGAGCACCCAACGGGGCATGCACACACTTTGGTGTCCAGAGAAAAAAACACCTGTTTGCCGCGCCACGCCGCTTCTTTGCGGTGTGGTCGGCACCTCCCCCCTACCACGGGACCTCCATGGGACCTCCATGGTACGTCTGCTGGCGCAACCGCGCGTTATTTTGCCCCGGGGCAAACAGCCACGCTCCCCCCTCGCATTTTCCTGCCCGTGTGCCCGCGGCCTAAGTGGATTTTCTCCCCTATGCAAAATATAGTTATAGCAACTCTGCATAACTCTACAGGGGCCACCCCTTCCAAGGTGGTACATGGCTGTGAGGGGGCCCACTTACCCACTGTGGCCTCAGAACCCCCTATTCCAATGGATTTACAGACTTGTTGGGTTGACTTGACTCAGCAGTGGATCCTAATCCAACAAACTCTGATCAAAGCAAAGGAGGACTATAAAGCCCAAGCAGACAAGGGGTGGGCCCCAGAGTAGGACCTTTACCCAGAAGATTCTGTGTACATCTCCACAAAGAACCTTAGGGGGTTGCAGCCAGGGAAAAAGTTGGGGTAGAAATATGTGGGACAATTTAAGGTTGTGAGTAATTAATGAAGTGGCTGTTGAACTGGACTTGCCAAAAACCTTACAACACATCCACCCTGTTTTCCATTTCAGTCTACTGAAGAAGGATCCAGGTCCTTTGATGTGGAGACCTCATCCAGCAGCTCCCCCTCCCCTGAATGAGGAAGGGGAACTCCACCAGGAGGTGGAAGAAGTCTTAGACTCTAAAATCAAATGGGGCCACCTATACTATCTTATTAAATGTCAAGAGTTTGACCCATGTCATAATGAATGGGTGAGAAGTGATCATGTTAGAGCCCCCTGGTGGTTCGTGCCTTCCATTTATTTATTTATTGATTTTATTGATTTTTTTAATCCCGCCCATTCCAGCCTAGGCTGGCTCAGGGTGGCTCACAACCAGATAAAAGTTATCATAATGCATAAAATCTCTACTTGACACAGCTACATATCTCAAAAAACAATAAACAAATCTTTGAACAGAAGAGTGATCTTGGGAGTGAGTTTGTGCCTGACACTTTGCCCCCAAATCTCCAGGAATTTCTCAACTTGGAGTTGCCAGCCCTTTCAGGAGGTGATGGTTATTACCTTCTGGACTTCGGCCCCCAGCCAGTTTTGAACTTCTTCTTCCCCCAGCCAGGTGTGGACTTCTTCTACCTCCAGCCAAGTGTGGGTCAAGCCTTTTTGGCCTTGCTGCAAGGGCTGCACAGTGTATGCAGGGGGGTAAAGGTCAATGGGTGTATCTTGCTTTGGGTGATAAAATGCTCTGAGCGGGAATGTACTGTGCAACTCTTCTTCACTTTCTCTCTTTTGGCCCACCCTACTGTTTCCTGGCTATTGCTAGATGATCATACCTATGAGATCCCACCCATCCATTTGTCTTACTTCCTTGTTACTTTAAATATATACCTAGTCATCATGAATTGGGAGGGAAGGAAAGTGAAGGATTAAAAAAAACCCCCACCTGTGACAAGGCCAGATCGTGGATTGTCCCTTTCTTCTGTCATATAACTGACAGCTTTAGTATTTTCCTTTGAGCTGAGGCCTGGTAAGGGAAGGGAGGGCATTCCTGGTCCATTCCTCTCTCTTCTTCTTATGGAAGCAGGAAGTGTTTTTCTCAGCCTCCTTGGCTTGTTTCAGAAATCACACAAAACCAGACTTGCATTAATCTAACTGTGGTTACGGTTATTGTTGAATGGGGGCTGCTCTACTATCTGTGAAGATCTGTCAAATCAGGATCTGAAGCCATGGTTTGAATCTGGCTTATGAACTATAGTTAGTGTTAACTATGGTTTTGTATGATGTGTGCCAAGAATCTAAATCATGGCTTAAACCTGGGTGTTCTTTCCAGGCACCACACTCCCCAGCTACAGAAGGCAAAACAAGATCTGAGTGATCATTTTAAAGCTAAAATCTGCTTTCATGAGCTGCGAATAAAATAAAGCAGGGATCTCCAATCTTGTTACGTTTGTGGGCACTTTAGGAATTTTGGGAACAGGAAGTGAGTGCCACCACAAAATGGCTGCCTGCCATTGGCTAAAAAGGTAAAGGTTCCCTTGCTCGAAAGCCAGTCGAGTCCGACTCTAGGGTTGCGGTGCTCATCTCTGTTTCAAAGCCGAAGAGCCAGCACTGTCCGAACACGTTTCCGTGGTCATGTGGCCGGCATGACTAAACACCAAGGCACACGGAATGCTGTTACCTTCCCACCGAAGTGGTACCTATTTATCTACTTGCAATTTCTTGCTTTTTAACTGCTAGGTTGGCAGGAGCTGGAACTAGAGATGGGAGCTCACTCCATCATGCGGCACCCGGGTCTCGAACTGCTGAACTACTGACCTTCCACAGCCTGCAGTTCAGCGTCTTAACCACTTGAGCCACCGCAGCTCCTTGACTGGGGGCAATTACAGATTGTTGGCAGATTCCCAGCCCAGCATTCTCTTGCAATGGAGGCAGCTGTCTCTGATTGGGTGTTCCCTGCAGACACAAAGATCAGGACTCCTGGGCTCTTTTGCAACCCTTCTTGCTGCACTGAAGTGGAGGAAAGCCAGGATTGGCTTTTTTGCTTTGGGACAGGCATGCTTTTTCAAAAAAGCAAATGGGTGCCAAAGTACATGTCACTAAAATCAACAAAGGTATAATGTTATGTCTGAATTGAATCTCTGGTTCTTTCTGTTAGGTTACTGGAGGATTTGAAGTTGCAATGAAAACCCATTGCCAGGAGGTGGTGCTGCAGGCCACAAGAAATCACCTGCTTGCAAAAGTCATGCTAATTTGAAATGTGTTTTTATTTGAATCCATATTGCCACTGCTCTTGCGGTTAATTCTTCCGTGTACAAAAAGCACCCAGTGCTCAAAGCATTTCCCAAGCATGATCTCAGCAACAATGCTGAAAACCAGACCAGTATTATTATATGAGAAGGGAGCACTCACTGGAGAAGACCCTGATACTGGGAAAGATTGAAGGTCAAAGAAGACGGGGACGGCAAAGAATGAGATGGTTAGTGTCATAGATGTAACAAACATGAAGTTGAGCCAACTTCAGAGGACGGCGGAAGACCGGAAGGCCTGGCGTGATCTGGTCCATGGGGTCGTGAAGAGTCGGACTCGACTGTGTGACTGAACAACAACAACAACATTATTATACTCGTAGGAGGGGGGGGGGAGTTTCGAGAGGTTTGCCCAAGGCCTCCTCATACTCCTCCTTTCTTTATCAGTGTCTTTACATTGTTATAATCTTCTTCGTCACAACAACTGTGCAATGTTAGCCAGTATAATTCTTTTAATACAGAAATAGGAGGAGGAGGCAGCGTGAGAATACATGACCCTTGATTTATCCGGGGCTAATATTGTGTAGCAGCAGCAGCTCTCCAGCAACTCAGGCTGAGGTCTTTCATATCACCTATGACATGATTCTTAACTGAAGATGACAGGGATTGAACCTAGGACCTTCTGCATACAAAGCAGAGGCTCTGCCACTGAGCCACGGCCCCTCCCCATGAGAGAGTGTCATGCCCGGGCCATACCAAACAAATGTCCTTGACAATGGAGCATTTCTCTCTCTTTCTCTCTCTCTCTCTTTTACAGAATTGCAGTTACTCTCCCCAATCCCCTTAACTCCAAAGCCACTTCTATAATTACCCTAAAAATAACTTTGATGCCACAGAATATTACAGGGGAAGATGTCTGCCAGATATATGTCACATATAAGTCCCCTGCAGATGTGAGATAGATAAATAACATTTATTTTACATGGCCAAAGGCTGTCACAAAAACATAAAACATGAATCATAACTAACATTGTTAAAGTAGCCAGACCTGAAGGTGGTTATCAGGTAAAAACACGTCACTTTTCAGATACTTCGGTCCACATTTTCTCGGCTGCCACAGCAAACCCTGCAGATGTTACATCCGTAAAAACAGTGGGCACAGCCAGTCCTTGTGATGCACCCAATGCATGCAGGCACTGTTGCATATGAAAATCCACTTGTTGCCTAATTCATCCAAGACTGCGATCACACCTTTAGATCTGACATAAGTACTAATGCATGATGGATCTAAAGGGCACGATCAGACAGCAACATCTGGGAAGCGTCCCACAGTCGTCGGCAACCCGTGCTGCTCCGCCACAGAAGCGGAGTTAAAAGACACCGGGGAAAGCCTGGCCCTAATGGGTTACGATGGGCCACGGACAGACTTGTCTGATCGCGCAAGCACGCTCTCATGCTGTCAGGGTGGTCTGATCATTCCAGCTCGGTGCTGTTCCCCCCCCCTTCACAGTATGCGCATCATCACATACTCCATAGGGGGCCCTCAGTGCGGAGGTGCAATTCCTCATTTATGCACATGGGAAACAAAGAGCCAAAAAGCCCAAATGATTCACCCGCTGTTGCGTCTGATCACACAGTGACGGGCTGAGCCCGCAGCTACAAAGGGATGTGTGATCTCACAACTGTGCGTCAAATCCCTCCGGAGGAAATAGCCTCGCTTCCCCTCCGCTTCAACTGGCACATGTGACCGCAGCCCAAGACAGTGATCGCACATGTTGGGTGTGCCGTAGGGACCTCATGCTCATATGCACAGTTGTTGGCCTTGCAGTTCACATGAATGTAGAAAACAGTCTCCGTGGCAAGACCCGGAGCGTTTTAGTGACCCTATTCTGTACTCTGCCCAGCTCTGCAGTATACTTTAGATGGGATGAACTTGAATTTTCTTGCCCCCCCAAGTTGAGTTTCCTTGTCTCGGAATGTAGACGGCCAAATGCAGAAGTCACAAAAGGGTCTTCTTTGAGAAAGCAAATAAACTAATCTAAGACCTGAACTGGCTAAACATTCCCCACCCCCAGACCTGTGTTTCCAATAAAGCTATGACTGACAGATACAAGGCATTTCTTGCAAAGCCCTGGTGAAACCCCCACACCCATTTTCAGACATAATGGAGGCATTTTCCCTTATGGAAAGTCTTTAGGATTAAGGCCAGGGCTTGAAGACCCAAGAGTGACATTCCTTCCAGACCCGAGATGCTTTAACTGCTAATTGCCTGGAAACAAAAGCCCAGTCAAGCATCCTGAGAGGAGAAGAGTCCAAAAGCCTTTCCAGGTGATTTTAAAAAACCTGATTAGTGCTGTACGCACAGCTGTGTGGACCTTGTGCTTATTTAGATCCCTGTTGTTCAAATGTTTTCAAAAATAATTTTGATTGTTTCGAATCAGATCTATATTGGTTTAATTCTTTTCACCTTTTCATCATAAGCTGCCAGGGTTTTATTTACTTAGCCTGTTTTAAAATATTCAAGGTGGCCTATAACCCATGTCAGAAACCTGAACCACCACCATAAAAAGAATCTAATAACAAGGAAATGAGAGTGGCAAGAAAATAGTGCATGAAATACATAGTGAGATAAAGGAGAGTACCAGGGGTCGTTTCGTCGAAAAAGAGCTAGGGGAACTCATTAGCATAACTCATTAGCATATGCCACACCCCCTGACATCACCGGAAGTGTGTCACAAGGCCACACACCCCGCCCCCAACGGTCCCGGCCGCCGCCACCGGCCTTGCAACTCCACTGCTGAGCCCCATGAGGGGCCCGGCCGTGGACCTGCAAGGCCGGCGGGAGTGCAAGGAAGCCCCGCGAAGGCCCTCCCTGGCCCCAGGCAGGCAGGGGTGGGGAGAGGCAGGGAGGAAGCAACTTACCCTCCCTCTTCTCCTGCCTCCTCCTGGCTGAAGGAGGGCCGGAAGCGGGGCGGCCGGAAGCAGGGGCGGGGCTTTGTCATGTGCCCCGCCCCCCGTACCTCACCTGGGGGGACTGCGATCCCCCGCGATCCCCCCCGAAATGACCTCTGGAGAGTACAATGACAGTAAGTAGTCACCAAAAGCAAAGTAAAACAATCTTCTGCTGTTGAAAAGTTTCCATATGGGGATGGCAAGTTGCATGCTTGGGGGGCTATTTCAGGTAGAGGAATCCGTCATGGGGTCTAAGCCTTCTCCTTCTGCATGCTGTGGTCCTGATCCAAATTGGGCCCATGCATGCCTGGCGGAGGGATCTCATCCACATGGTCGGCTTCAACGCATTAGGAGATTTTTGTGTAGGTAATAGCTGTTGTGCAAGCAGAAGCACTAAAAGAAATCACTAAAAAGATCTGTATTTTCTTCAGCATATGCTGCATATTCAGCATCTGAAGTTTACTACCTGTATCATAAAATAATTTTAAAAATTAAAAATCCAGCAGCCACTGATAAAAATGACAGAGAAAACACAGATTGGGGTGTGATTGTTTAAGCACAGAATTCTGATGTCTTGAACACAGTAAAAAAAAACAGGAAGAAATGCTTTCTGATTACTCAGTGGAGGAGGGCTTTTGACTTGACGGAAGCAACAGTACAGATATATGCTTGCCACAACACATTCCTACCCGCTACAGTCATTTGCATTTTATTCCCTTCTTTTTTATTTATGTTGATCATCTCCTTTCCTGCATTGTAGCAGTAGCCTCCCACTTTTCTGAGTGGCAAACATCACTCTTGTACCTTGCACCTCTAAGTGGAGAGGAGAGTCTCTATAGAAACTGCAGCAAGGTTTGGACCCTGCTTCTTGTGCTGTTGAATGTTTTTGGCAACTGATTTTAAAACAAAAACCCTCTCCGATCTTTTCCTTGTTGGATTACTAAGAATGCTACAAAAGAGGGGTATAATAACCCCTTGTTTTATTTTTGGCACTTACATGGTGCTTCATTTATGATAGGGTTCTAACTTATACCCTCTCCATGCATGAAATTTCAAAAGGTGATGTCCTGCTGGAATCTCACTCCTCATGTAATGCATGGTCAGCATCCTCACACAATCCATCCTAGTGGGTTGGTTGGCGCTATCACACTGTGTTTGAGTGCACAGCCTTTCATTACCACTATCTGTATGATGGCTCTTTTCAAAAGAGTGCTCTTTTTTTTCTTTACCACATTCCCACATGTATTTTGGTGGGGACACTTGCACAGAGCTTACTGCTCTGGTATAGGAGAGTTCTGGGTGAAGGTCAGCTTGTGCCGCTAAACAACTGTTAATAAAGCGGTCCTCAGTAGTCTCCTTCTGAAAGCGTCACACCCACCTCCTTCACTCAGTGATCTTGCTAATCTTCCCATGTGTGACTGCACAGAAGCCACGGCGATGAAAACAAGGTTGCACTTACCTGTAACTGTAGTTCATCGAGTGGTCTTCTGTGCAGGCACACATCCCTCCCTCCTGCCCCGCTGTGAACATTCTGGAACTTTAGTTTTCTAGGGGTCTCCGGTGGCGGCATGGAGAGAACTGAGGGAGTAGCGCCCCTCCTCCTGGTCATGTGAGTGTTTTGGCGGGAAAGCGCCAGAGGGAGGAGGGGCGCTCCTAGTTATTAGAAAGCTTGGAAATCTTTTCCGTGGCTGACCTGCGACTGTGCAGTCCCATGTGTGCCTGCACAGAAGACCACTCGATGAACAACAGTTACAGGTAAGTGCAACCTTGTTTTCATTAAGAACATAAGAGCCCTGCTGGATCAGACCAGTAGTCCATCTAGTCCAGCATCCTGTTTTACACAGTGGCCAACCAGTTCCTCTGGATGGCCAACAATGGGGCATAGAGGCCGAGGCCTTCCCCTGATGTTGCCTCCTGGATCTGGGATTCAGAGATATAGTGCCTCTGAATGTGGAGGTTCCCCTCAGCCACCATGGCTACTAGCCATTTATAGACTTGTCCTCCATGAATCTATCTAATCCAGGACTTTTTTTCCTGCAGGAATGGCACTGGAATGGAGTTTCAGAACCTCTTCAACAGAATTCTTTTAAAAATGTTTAAGAGTTCATGAGTTTTCAGTATACAGATTGAAAACTTCATTTTCCTGTTGAGAGTTCCAGCACCTTTTTTAAAAAATGCCCCAATCTAATCCCCTTCTAAAGCTGTTTAGTCCTGTGGCCATCACTACATCCTCTAGCAACAAATTCCACATTTTAATAACTCTCTGTGCAAAGTAGTATTTCCTTTTGTCCGTTCTGAACCTACTGCCCATCAGCTTCACTGGATACACTCACACTCGAGTTCTGGTATTTTGGGAGGAGGAGAAAATTTTCTTTGTCAACTCTCTCCATCCCATGCACAATTTTATAAACCTCTATCATGTCCCCTCTCAGTCATCTCTTCTCTAAACTGAAAAGTCCGAGATTGTTTAGCCTTTCCTCATAGGGAAGGTGCTCCAACCCCCTAAACATCTTGGTTGCCTTCTTCTGTACTTTTTCCAGCTCCGCAGTGTCCTTTTTGAGATACAGTGATCAGAACTGTACACTGTATTCCAAATGAGGCCGCACCACAGATCTATACAGGGGCATTACAATATTGGCCGTTTTATTCTCAATCTCTTTTCTAATAATCCCTAACATAGAGTTTGCCTTTTTCAACACTGCAGCACACTGGGTTGACACTTTCATTGAGACATTCACTATGACCCCAAGATCTTTTCCCTTCTCAGTCTCAGCAAGTTCAGACCTCATTAGCCTATACCTGAAGCTAGGATTTTTTGTCCCAATGTGCATCACCTTACACTTACCAACATTGACCTTAATTTATCACATTGTCACCCACTCACCCAGTTTGTGGAGGTCCTCTTGGAGCTCTTCACAGTCAGCTTTGGTTTACCATCTGCAAAACTGGCCACTACACTACTCACCCTAGTTCCAGATCATTTCTGAATAAATTCAATAGTACAGGTCCCAGTACGAACCTTGTGGGACCCCACTGCTTACTTCCCTCCATTATGAGAACTGTCCAATGATTCCTACTCTTTGCTTCCTGTAATTTAACCAGTTTTTAATCCATAAGAGAACCCGTCCTCTTACCCCATGACTGCTAAATTTACTCCGGAGTCTTTGGTGAGGTACCTTGTCAAAAGCCTTTTGAAAGTCCAGGCATATAGTGCCTGCCAGGTCACCATTGTCTACATGCTTGTTCACTTTCTCAAAGAACTACAAAAGGTTGGTGAGGCAGGACTTCCCTTTGCAGAAGCCATGCTGGTTTTCCTTCAGCAGGCTTTGTCTCTCTATGTGCCTAACAATTCTATCTTTGATTACAGTTTCTACTAATTTGCCTTGGACACACATTAGGCTGACTGGCCTGTAATATCCTGGTTCCCTTCTGGATACCTTTTTAAAAATTAATGTAACATTTGCTGCTCTTCAGTCTTCTGGTACAGCAGCTGAATTTAGCGATAGGTTACTTATATACGGGTTAATAGATCCACTACTTCATGTCTGAGTTTAGGGTTGCTGGTTCCTTACTGGCTGCTGGCGGGGGGCTCCATGATCTTGTGTGGGATCTTCCTGCGTGTGCATGAAGCACGCCATAATGACATCATCCAGAAGTGATGCCATCATGTTGCCGACGTTGGAGGATGAAGCTCTAGTTTTTGGGCAAAACTCTATGGTTTGAGCCCAATTTTACCATAGAGTTTTGCCAAAAAATGAGTGTCACCCCCTGATGGAGATGTCATTACATCACATTTGTGGGCATCTGTGGGTGGGGTTTCCCCCTGCTGGCCAGCTGGCTGGCTATGGGAAAGGGCCCAAAAAAGCGGGGGAACCACCAGCAGGGGGGCTGACAACCCTATCTGAGTTCCTTAAGAAATCTTAGGTGTATGCAATCATCAGGACCTGGAGACTTATCAACAGGGCTTTTTTTGTAGAAAAAGCCCAGCAGGAACTCATTAGCACAGTAGGCCACACCCAACAGCAAAAACTCATTAGCATATTAAGGCACACCCTGGACAGCACAGCACATTAGCATATTAGGCCACACCCCATGCCTTCCCTTGGCTTACCCGGTTGCCCTGCGTCTGTGGAGCCTGGGCAAACTGGCCCTTGGACAGGCCAGGAAAGGCATGGGGAGGCATTTAAATGCCTCCCTGTTCCTTCCAGTGCCCCCCCCCCCGGCCCGCCCGCCTTGGAGTTGCCGGGGGGTCACTCTCCAGGCCTTCACTCTGTAGAGGTTTTGGCTGTAGTGGGCATGGCCAACTCTGAAGCCAGACGGAACTCCGTTCCTGTGCGTTCCTGCCCCAAAATAGCCCTGCTTATCAGTTTTTAATTTCCCCAGCAGGTCTAGAACTTCATCTCTGGTCACCTCAATTTGACTCAGTTCTTCGGACTCCCTTCCTGAAAATAGGGGCTGTAGCATGGATATGTGCCCCACACTTTCCACAGTAAATAGAGAAGCAAATAAGTAATTGATGTTCTCTGCCAATTTCCCCATCTTCCTTTAGCAATCCCTTTATTCCTTTGTCATCCAAAGGCCTCACTGCTTCTCTGGCTGGTTTCCTGCTCTGGATATGTTTTTTAAAATGTCTATTGTTTGCCTTGATCCTTTCAGCAACCCGCTCCTCAAAATCTCTTTTTGCATGTCTAATTATTGACTTGGGCTCCCTCCTGTTCAATTCGTTGGGGCAGATCTTCCACTTTTTAAAAGAAGCCTCTTTACTTTTTGTGGCTTCCTTGACTTGTGTTTTTAACCACACAGGCCTTCTTTTAGACTTGGCAGTGCCTTTCCTAACCTATGGAATGCATTCTATTTGGGCTTCAGTTAGTGTGATTTTAAATAACTTCCAAGCTTCCTCTAGGGATTTGACTCTCCTGTGTTTCCCCTTCAGCTTCCTTTTTACTACTCCCCTCATTTTTGTAAAGTTCCCTCTTTTGAAATCAAATGTTACAGTTTTGGATTTTAGGGGTAACTTTCTATTAGCTTCTACCATAAAGTTTTTGCCCAAGAACCAGAGTGTTGCCCCAACAGCCCCAACATGCCTACGTCACTTCCAGGTCAGGTTGAAGTCAAGGAGGCACATTGCTAGAACATCAAGTGTTCCTCCCCTTTTTGTGGCAGTAAGTGTCCCCCACTGACGAGCTGATTGGTGGTGGAGAAGTGGGGCCTCGGAGTGGGGGACGGCCACCCCAACCCTCACTGGAGGGTCTGGCATCCCTTTTTCGAGAGGAGGGGGACTTCTGTGGACTATACCATAGAGTTTGCCCTCCAAAACTGACAATTTCTCCAGGGAAACTGATCTCTGTAGGCTGGAGATCAGTTGTAATTCTGGGAGGTTTCCATGCTCCACTGGCAACCCTAGGGCCAACATGTTGCTAAGCTTCGCAGCCAATCATCATCTTACTAATCCACCCAATAAAGACACAGTCAAGTAACTAGCAATGGGGGTCTGAAGGCCCCAGGTTGTACCATTTTGTTCTTTTGTGCCTGGCAGTCAAAACGAGACACTGGAGATCCACCTAATATGACTGTTGCATGACTGAGTTTCTCGTGATGAAATCAGGGCAAAAGGCTGTGCATCTTTAAAGGTTTTTCCCCACATGCTTCTGTATGGGGCTCATACAATTACTCTGTAGCAACAAAACTACTGTGTGTAGATGTCCCTTTAGTGGGGGTGCACATGCAAGGCTTTATATATATATGTGTGTGTGTGTGTGTGTGTGTGTGTGCGCGCACGCGCACGCATGTATATTTAGTCTCTGGCAAATTTTAGAAGGAACTGCTCTGAATCAGCCTGTGAGTAAGTGCTCACTTGCTCAAACACTCTCCTCCTCCTCCTCCACCTTTGTCAGCTGCGCATCATCACGTTGTCATCCTCCTCAAAGATAGTTTCTCTGGACAAAGGTGAGCTCTCAAAGGTGACTAAACACACAAGACTGTTGGGCCAGCCTGTTGTTGTTGTTGTTGTTCAGTCACACAGTCGAGTCCGACTCTTCGTGACCCCATGGACCACATCACGCCAGGCCCTCCTGTCTTCCATCGTGCTCCAAAGTTTGCTTAATTTCATGTTCGTTGCATCGATAACACTGTCTATCCATCTCATCCTTTGGCGTCCCCTTCTTCTTTTACCTTCAGTCTTTCCCAGCATCAGGGTCTTCTCCAGTGAGTGCTCGCTTCTCATTTGGTGGCCAAAGTATTTGAGCTTCAGCTTCAGTATCTGGCCTTCCAGGGAACAGTCAGGGTTGATTTCTTTTAGGATTGACTGATTCGATCTCCTTGCAGTCCAAGGGACTCTCAAGAGTCTTCTCCAGCACCATAATTCGAAAGCATCTGTTCTTCAGCACTCGGCCTTCCTTATAGTCCAACTCTCACAGCCATACATTACTACCGGGAATACCATTGCTTTGACTTTTGTTGGCAGGGTGATGTCTCTACTTTTATTATACTGTCTACATTTGCCATCGCTTTCCTCCCAAGGAGTAGGCATCTTTTAATTTCATGGCTGCAGTCACCGTCTGCAGTGATCTTGGATCCCAGAAACGTGAAATCTGTCACTGCTTCCATGACTTCCCTTCTATTAGCCAAGGAGTCATGGGGCCAGATGCCCTGTGTCAAAATGTGAGTTCCATCAAGAGGAGGTGGACTTTTCGGGCTACTGCATCTCGCGGTGGGGTCTGGACAGGGACCGGGTCAAAGTGGCTAATGTGTTGGGGTGGGAGGCCCCCAAGACCTGGAGGCAACTCCAATCATTCCTCGTGTTCACAAATTTCTATAGGCCCTTCATCCCCAACTTCGCCCAGGTGTCCCTACCCCTCACAGACCTGTTAAAGACCAAAGGGAAGGGGGCTGAGGGGGCAAAACCTGGGGCCTGCCTGGCGTGGATGGATGAGTGCCAGGAAACGTTCACCAAATTAAAGCAGCTGTTCACCACTGAGCCCATCCTCCACCACCCCGATCAAAAAAAGAAATTTGTGGTGCAGGTGGATGCATCGGATGTCGCCATAGAAGGGGCCATTTTACAGCAGCAGGAGGATGGAAAGTTGCACCCCTTGGCTTACGTGTCAAAGAAATTTAATTCCACTGAAAGAAACTGGGCAGTGTGGGACAAAGAAGCAGCCGCGATTTGGCTGGCTCTAAGCTCCTGGCGCCATTGGTTGGAGGGGATGCGGGTTCCATTCGAGGTCTGGACTGATCACAAAAACCTAGAGGCGTTATGCACCCCCTGCCATCTTAATACCAAGCAGTTGCGGTGGGCGGAGTTCTCCAAATTTTGTTTCACAATACATCATTCTCCAGGGACAGCCAACTCGCTTGCTGACGCCCTCTCGCGCCTCCCACAACATGCCAGCCAACAGGAGGAGGTAGTGGACTTGATGTTCACACCTTCCCAACTGGGAGGGGCGGTGGTGACTTGGGCGCAAGTGCAAAAAGGGGTGGGTTCAACCTTTCTGGGCTGCTCTCTCTGACAAAGATAAGGCGGAAGTGGAGGCTGATGAGTCCCTCAAGTTACATGATAACGGGTGTTGGTACAAGGGAGACAGACTGTACCCGTTAGTCTACTTTCAGTTTCCTGGTTGTTTCAGTGATGCTTACTCTCTTATCTGTATGTTTTATGTGCTTGTGTCATGGCTCAGGTGGGGTGTCACCTGATGCTGCCACCACTCTGGTTCCAGGCTCCTCTGAGAAGGCCCAGAGCACCCTCCCAGGCCTTTAGACCTCCCTTTTGGCTGAATAACAGGCGTGAGGACCAGGCAGAGTAAACAATGAAAATAGTTTATTTTATAAGAGGTCAAACAAACAAGGTGCAGAATTATAACAGTAAGTGGGTGAAAAGAAAAGAAATAAAATGCCCTAACGTGTCTAAATATATACTGTCCCTAGCTCACTATTCCGACTGGCACTAGACTACTCACCCTTCCCTCAGAATGACGGTGTCTTCCCCGCAGCAGCCTCTCCTGGCCCTGTTCTCTGGGAAGAAGAACAGCTTTTCCTGCTGTACCAGATCTTTTATTCCAAGCCCTCCTCTTTTCCTATTGGTCAATTTTAGCTCCAAAACCTCTCAGGGGCTTCTGGGAGTTGTAGGCCCAGCCTCACCTACTGCTAGCCAGGCTCCCTGGGCCTAGTAGGCCTCTGGTGGCACAGCCCAGATCATGACAGCCTGGCCTTGACTGCTTCGCCATACTACCTTCTCTGGGAAAGTGGGACCGTTACATTCTGGCGGGGCCCTCTTCTCCCCTCATTGGGTCTTACCCACCCAGTGACCCCTTGAACACTGTTTATCTCTTCACCCCACGCTTTATGCTTTAGTCTTAGCACAGTTCCTGAAGTAGAGATGTTCTGCCAATACTGATCAATAAACTTTCCTTCTGAAGAAGCGAGTTGTTGATTCTGATTATTGTAGGAATCTGGCAATGGTGGAATGAAGATTACCCATTCATTCAATACATTTCTGCAGTTTAGACCAAACCACTACACCAAACTAGCTAGAATAACCAAAATTAGATAATAGCTTTAGCACAGAGATGCGATCTCCAGCTAAGTCGAGAGTTGGGTCGACAGGCATTGGCCTCAATGACCTTGAGACTATCTTCCCAAATAGACAATCCAGCAGGGCCATTAGACAGGCCTAGTATCAGTGATCAACATGGTTACAAACGGACTGTGGTTCAGTGGGAAATCACCCACATTGCATTCACAAAGTGTCAGATTCAGTCCTCGGCATCTCCACTTAAATATCTCAGGTAGAACAAAATACCTTTTTCTGCTTGAGATTCCAGAGACCCACCATGAGTAAAAGTAGGCAGTAGTAACCTAGCTAGACCAATTTTTTTTGTTTTGGTATAAGGCAGCTTCCTACGTTTAAGTACCTGCCAGGACTTACAGACCAGCTGGAGACTCGTTGATGCTAGAGGGCTCCACCTTCAGTCTGGAATTTTTGTTCACCCTGGTGCCTAAGTTCAAATGTGCACAGCAGACTGAGTGAGGCAGCCTACAGTGGTATGGTGGTGGGATTTTTGAATGTCCCACTGCCTCATTTTGCTCAGAAACTGGCTAGGAAAAAAAATCCCATCCCTCCCTCTCCTTTCTCATTCTGCTGTTTGTTCTTGAGATGGAAAATACATGAAGAGAAACAGCTCCTTTTTTGCCATGCAAGGAAAATAGAGTGATGTTCACCATTGTATGTGTTTGTGTTTGGGGGGGGGGATCACTTGACAAACAAAAACTCTGTCAGGATGAGGAAAACGGCCGGGTGCATCTCGTGAGTCTGTCTCGATGGAAGGGAGACGTTGGTCCCCTAGCAGAACATTTAGGGCCTCTCATTCAATAAAACAGTTTGTGCTGTAAATTTCAAAACAAGCAGATAGAGATAATCTGATATCCTCCTTGACTGACCTAAAAGCCCACATCTGTGGCCTAGAAATGCCCTCCCTCTTACGTACTCTGTAAATTCACAGACAGGATGTGGTTGACTTAGAAAACACTTCTTGGGCAGGGCAAGAGGAGAAATGGCCCCATTTTACACTTAATCACAGAAGAAAGGGCAGTTCCTGACAACACTGGGCGGACAGAATGCATTCCTCTCCTACTCTGGGGATGGGCAACAAGGTTTGGTGAAAAAAATAATAATTGTTTGCTGTTTCACTTGTAAGGAAAGGAAAGTATGGCTCATTCCCTGTATTTCAAATATGTTTTGTTGCATCACTTTCTCATGCATGTTCTGTAAAGGTACATTGCCGAGCTTCTGGATAAGACTTCTGAGGAAGCGTATGAGTTCCGCAGTTTTATAGCAGTGACTTTTTGCCATCCATGTGGATGTTGTCTGCTCATGGTTAAGCAAAGGCAACATTCCACTTTTGTGCATCATAGATCTCAAAGGGATGCGCAGGAGGTGTCTCAATCAGACCCAGACCTGCTTCGCTTCAGCAAGACTTTGCCATGTACCTGAAGAACACAACCTGGGATCTGGCCAGTGTAGAATATCTGCCCATCCACATCTTGGCAAAATTCATATTTAGGCCCCCCGATTAGTCTGGAGAATACAGTAGCCCTTGAAAGAACTTCAGCTGGCCACTCCTTTCCTATGTCCATTGCTTAAGACGATGACTTCATTTCAAGATGCCGACCAATCCTCCTGTAAGGAACAGCCTTCTGCTTCCTATCCTCTGTTAGAAGACCAGTCCTCGAGAGAACCAGTTGTGACAACTGGTGATGCTTTAAAGCATTGGTTTGGGTGCCTCAGTGAGAAGGACAGTCTGTGTTCTGCATACAAGGAGATGAGGGAACCCCAGAAAGCTAACTAATGTTCAACGTGAAATGAACACTCCCCAGTTTTCCTGGTGACCCACCAAGGTGCCAGAGCAAATGTAAAGATTTTCCTCAGTTAGTATGGAAAGGCAGACCGTATGAAACATTCTGCTTTGTAAAAGAGCCAGTTGTTTCTTGCACAGATGTATACCCATCAGCCATCTGGAATATGAAGCTCTGGCATTTATACAGTTGTCGTGAAAAAACATGGGGATGAAAAAAACTTCCTGCAATATACAAGTTCACTGGGTGGGCAACCACTCTCCCCTAAACTATGCTGAAGCCTTGAAGAAACCCCTCCTTCCTCCTCTGTTGCATGGCTTTGAAGTTAAACCTCAACTCTTGTTTATTACCAAGGAAGGAGAAACAGATAAGTCTTCCTTCAGCTCAAGGCTCAGTCCTCCCTGTTTATGGCAAGCTCTAATATCCTGGCTTGGTGGGTGTTTGCAAAACACCTCTTGAATCAGGCTTGTTTGAGCTTGTGGCTTATTGAAGCATAATCCCTGCTCATTTGCACACATTAATGAGGTGCGAATTAACCCTCACTACTCGCTTCCCAGGATTCCTCCGAGGTTTTAGCTCCTTCTGTGCAGGGACATTCCCCGCTGCTACTGCAAGGGTGAAGCCATTCACAGCAGCAATGGATCATCCACATGGGAGTATATTCCATGTTTTGTTTGCTAACTCTCCATACCCACTCCCATAACCCACTGTTCCCCCATTGCAGGAGCCCTTTGCCGGCTTAAAAAATATATGGTGATCGCTAATATCTCTATAATGCTATAGCAATATAGCAACTACCATTTTTAAAATAACAACCCTACCCTGGATGGCCCAGGCTAGCCTGATCTTGTCATGTCTTACAAGCTAAGTGAAGTTGGCCCTGGTTAGTGCTTGGATGGGAGGCCACCAAGGAATACCAGGATAGTAATGCAGAGGAAGGCAATAACAAACCACCTCTGTTCATCTCTTGCCTTGAAAGCCCTATGGGGTAACCACAAGTCAACTGTGACTTGATGGCAAAATAAAAAAAAGCCCACTGGGGGGGAATGGCAGATGCAAGGGCATAGGAAGGGAAGATGGTGCCAAAGTGGGTGGAAAGGTTAAGAAATATGCACCTTCTTGTCCACATGATGGGCAAGTCCTTTAATAATCGTCTCAGAAAGATCATAGCAAAGCAGAAGAGCAAAAGTGAACGAAGAGCTCCATGTGGATGCAGCTCTCGACATCTCCTTTGCTTCCAGTTTTTCTGGGCTGTAGAGATGAGGGCTAGGGTGCCATCTGCCGAATCTAGGCTCCGGTCACACGGGCATGAAACTGCGGGGAGGAAGCGTGGCTGTTTGCCCCGGGGCAAACTAACGCGCGGTTCAGCGATCAGACCTCCTGTGGAGGTCCTGTGGAGGTACCGTGGAGGTTCCGTGGGTAGGGAGAGGTGCTGATCACAGGACACGCCTGCGCACAACGAAGAAGAGCACGGTGCGGCAAACTGGTTTTCCTTTTTTGTGTACACGACAAATGCGCATGCTCCATTCGGTGCGTGTGCGCATCCACGGAGACTTGGGGGGGGGAACCTTTTTTGCAAGGGGACATGGGCGGGCGCCGGATGCCACCGCAGACGCCCGCCCTTGCCCCACGGTTTCCGGAAACTAGTACCTCCGAGGTACTAGTTTTTTGCTGCGCGTTTTCGGCGGGAAGCCTCGGTTGTGCCACAGAAGTGCTACGCTTCCCAGATGTGCCGGTGAGATCGCGCCCGGAAAATCCGCCTGTCTTCCGTCTCTCTTGCGTGGCTAATGTTCCGTGTGACCGCAGCCCTAAGTTGGCAACCCCCTGCTGGTGCTCTCCCATCCCCTGCCAGTGCTCAGTGGAGTGATGGGGGGAAATTGGGGTGGGGGTGGGGAATGGTGCCATGCTATGTGCAATATTACTTCCATCTGGAACCTGAAAGTGACATCATTGCAATACACAATGCTCCAGGAATTTTCCTGATTTTGGGTTTTCTTCTCACAGGAATTGGGAGGAATCCTAGAACTCTGCACCAATTGGTTAGCTTGGAAGTGACACTGCGGAGAAGTATTGAGTAGACTAAGTCTGATTCTTAGCTGTCCTCCTTAAAGTCAAACACTCGTAATATCGGTTGGCTCAAAGGGTCCCTGAACTTTTACATTCTTAAAACTTTGTTTGCTAAACCAAAATATACCTGCAATACTTTCACACCTTGTAATTGAACAGGGTCCCACAGACTTACTCTTCTCAATAATCCTTTCAATTAGACGTTTTCAGAAAGTTGCAACATTTCTATAAAGAAAATTAATTTCCAGTGCTTTAACTATTCCAGGGGAGTAGAAGGGTGGAATGGAGCATGCATTCTGGGTTTCCCCCCTTGTTTTGTTTTTCATTTAAGAATGCAGAGAAAAATGAAATAAGAACTTTACACTCAGTTCAGGAACCAAGTCACTGAAGTGGCAGATTCAACCAGGGGTCGTTTCGTAGAAAAAGAGCTAGGGGAACTCATTAGCATAACTCATTAGCATATGCCACACCCCCTGACATCACCGGAAGTGTGTCATAAGGCCACACCCCCTCTATGAAACCTTTAAAAAAAGAGCTGTGAACCACTAAACAGATATGCCCCAGTTCTTATCAGCAAAGGGTAACCCATGAGTGGAGTATGGAGAAACCACCAACAGCTTTTCCTAGCAAGGTGCCTGCTCCTTTAACAGCTGCAGGAACCCAAGCGGTGAGATGTGAAGAAACGGCTCTCCTGAATTCCTGCCGGTCAGTCATGACCTATCCCCCCCGAAATGACCTCTGGATTCAACCCTTACTGATACCTTCATGTCCAAAATGAAAGGAGAGATGGCTGACAGACAGGAAGTGAGGGATCTGCTTTGCCTCAGATCAAAGAGCTGATTAACTAAAAACTCATGTAAAAGAAAAACTCTGGTCATATGCTCCTCATGTCTACAATTCCCAGTCCTGCAACTGCAGTCTTAACGTTACGCATCCTCCAGTTCCTACTTTCAGTGGCAACCACACACACTAATGCCCAGGGAAGAAAACTTGGGCCTTGGTGGGTTGTTGGTGGAGGGGGGGGAATAGAAAATGCTGGTGCTCTGTTTTGGTGGCTGCCTTACTGGTACCATATTATATATGGTTGAAGGTAAAGGTAAAGGTTCCCCTTGCTCGAAAGCCAGTCGAGTCCGACTCTAGGGTTGCGGTGCTCATCTCAGTTTCAAAGCCGAAGAGCCAGCGCTGTCCGAAGACGTTTCCGTGGTCATGTGACCGGCATGACTAAACACCAAGGTGCACGGAACGCTGTTACCTTCCCACCAAAGTGGTACCTATTTATCTACTTGCAATTTCTTGCTTTCGAACTGCTAGGTTGGCAGGAGATTATATATGGTTACCAGTTGGTTAATTAATTATATTTGCATCCTTCTCTTCCTCCGAGGAGCTCAGGTTCTCTTCTCTGTCGTATCCTCACAGCAATCCTGTGGAGTAGCGTCAAGCTGAGCGAATGTGTGACTGGTCTGAGGTCACAGCAGACAGGTCTGAACCTTGGTTTCTACAGGCAACCCTCTAACCACTAGACCACACTGGTGCTCTGATGCAGACACACTGATCTCTCTGCCTCCATGCCTCCCCTGAGAGGGCCCATGTACAGGGCTGGATGGGAACCATTACCCTTGACTTGGGTCCTGGCCTGGGGATTATCAGAAGTGTTTGGCCTGAGTTGGAAGTCTGTCGCCAAAGGTTTTGGTCTTTGGCCCTCTTTTTTTTTTTTTTTTTTTTAGGTTTGTCCTCCCAAATGTCTGAGTTCTGCTTCCGTCTTGCAAAATCAGCTGAAGTGACCATAGAGACTGGGTTCCTGGGCAACCACAGAAGGATCAGGACTACCTGCAAGAATGGCTGCTCGGGCTATCCAGGCAGTTTGGGGTGAATTCAAGAGGATGAACCCTTAAAGAGGGAGGGAGGGAGGGAGGGAAGAAGGAAAAAATCTTGAGAAGTTCCCCATCCACGGCAAGCACCTGGGGAGCGGTCTTTCTATTTAAATAATAGTTATTACGTGTACATTTGCATCTGTGCATATAAATTAGTATGTACAAATCTTGTCCTCCTTTCTGAGGGTTTTTGTCCTCTTCTTTTCTGCCCACTCAACAAGAAGTGATGTCACAGTGCCATGCCAATGTCTCTCCTCCCCACCCCCTGGCAATTTCCCCCTCCTGCTGCTCCACAGAGCAGGAGTAGGAGCCAGAGTTGAGGGGGTGGCACCAGGGGTCATTTCCTGCAGGAGCGCACAGGAGTGGAGTTCCGGCAGTAAAGAGCCCAGGGGGTGGGCACATGCAACAAGCCCCACCCCCTGCTCCCAGCAGCCCTCAGTCAGAGCAAGAAGCAGCCAGGTAAGTTGCAGAGCCCCTAGCCCCTCGATCCAAAACAGTCCAGAGGCACGTTTAAGACCAAGTTTTATTCAGGTACAAGCTCTCCCTCCTCTGCAAGGACTGATCTGCACGTCCCCCCCCCCAAATAGCTAGCGATCCAGAACAGTCCAGTGGAGCCTGAACAGTGGGTGTTGCCATCTGACACACTTCTGGTGATGTTAGGGTGTGTGGCATATGCAGATAAGTTATGCTAATGAGTTATGCTAATGAGCTCCTGCACCTCTTTTTCTACGAAATGACCCCTGGGTGGCACACAACCTGGGAAGGCTATTGCCCGGTGTAAATCTGTCTATATGGAAGGAAAATAATTCAGCAAACAGTTTGAAGCCGCTCGCAGTTGACTTAAATGGCCCAGTTAACAATTGGCTCCCTTCTCGTGATGGCCGTGGGGGCTTGAGCATGGCCAGAGATCTGCCACATGGCTTGTTCTAAACACTGGGTTTCTGGATATGTGAGCCAGACCTTCACTCTATTGGATGCTGGAATTAATATGCGTTTCGCCTTCATGCTCTATATTGCACACAACTGCAGCCAGCCCTTTTCCTCTAGGCAGGCATTTAAAGAACATGACGAAGGGTAAGAGAGGCATTCTTCTGGCCAAATTCCTGTCACTGTAGGAAAACACTGAAGGGTTACAAAATGCCTGGCTGATGAGGCCTGGAGAGGCACATTAGCACCTCCTAATTACTCTCCTCCCGTTGTTAGGCAGAAGGGAGGTCACTGGCGCTTTATGGAAGTGTAGGTGTGTGCAGCGTGATACAATCATCCTGCTTTTAAGAGCGATGAAGCGATCCCAGATCTTGCTGCTGCAGATTGTTGCAATGGCTCTTTCAGCTCAGACAAACAGACCCACCCAGGGGCTGGGAGGAGGGGGCATGCTTTCGATTGCATTTTTTATCGCATTGGGTGAAACTTGCTTTATCTGCATAAAACCAGCATTACTCCAGGCTTTACCATGGGCGGGAAGGGAGGGGCACATCCGCGCAGTTTGCCAGCAGTTGCAGATTCTGCACTGCAGGGGAAGGGGGGGGACTTTTGATTGCTGCTGAACTTCTTGGAGTGCAACAGTTGACATTTTTTGTAAGGAGTCCCATTTGCTTGCATTCCTATGAGTGAAAGCCAGGACCAGCCAACCTCTGCTCAGTCCCCCATGAAGAGAGTGGTGGATGCAAACCTGTTTAGCATCAGAACCCCCCTCCGCCATAGGGTTGCCAAACTCCAGGTGGGGCCTGGACTTCTCCTAGAGATCAGTTCCCCTGGAAAGAACGGCTGCTTCTGAGGGTGGGCTCTATGGCATCACATCCCTGCTGAGCTCAGCTCCCTCCCCTCCCCAAACTCTGCCCTCTACAGGCTCCACCCTCAAATCTATGGGGATTTCCCAGCTCAGAGTTGGCAACCCTGCTAGGACATCACAGGCTGAATCACACCCACCCATTTTAATTAATTAAAGAATTTATACCCTGCCTTCCCTTTTGGCGCAGGGCGGCTTACAAAAACATTCAAAACATTACAAATTGAAACCAAATAGAACAACAACAACAACAACAAAAACCCGCCCAAACACCTCCCCTCCCCCAAAGAAATTATTGTGTAGTGGGTTGAACGCGTGTCGAAACCACTGAGACCGATGTAGGGCTCAGCATGGTTTACTGGTACACAACAAAGACAAACGGCCGGCTGGCTGACTATATACACACCTGGGGACACACCCCTAGGTCCCGTTGGTGGGTTTAAATCTCCTGCCACTGTCCCATTGGTCCCCCAGTGGAGAGACCAGGAGCCTAGTCCCCATTGTTCCTCCAGAGTCAAGCTCTGGAGTGTTCGCTGGCTCCTGGTGGCGGTCAGCAGACACAACAGAAATACATCAAATTTCCAGCAAAACAAACGAGCCTTGCAGTGCCTCCTGAAAATCTCCCACGAGGGGGCTTCCCTCACTTCTGCGAACCTATTCTATAATGTGGGGGCTATGGTAGATACCAGGTGGGCCACACAGTGGGGGAACAGCCAGCAAATGGAAGCCTGAAAACCACAGATAGCTCATGGAATCATATGGGAAGAGATGGTCCTTCAGATATGCGGGTCCCTGGGCCATGAAGGAGAACTGGAATACAACCAATACAGCTGGAAGTAGCTTTGTTTGCTAAAATATGCGTACCTTCTTGATGCAGCCTAGAGTTGCCAGCCAGCCATTAAAACTGCATTATCTCAAAGAACTACTACTGGGGTGGGGGATCAGAGAATCCAGTCAACTCACACTTCTGTCAGGTCCTTGGCACTCCCAGTACTACCATAGGGTTATATGGCTTATTTTCCAAAGTAGCATTGCCACCCACCTAGAGGTACAGTTCACCACACCCTTCATTGCTTTATTTGGAATATTTCACCTTCAGGTCAAAATTGGTTTGTGAGGCATTTCTTTTCAAAGCCCAGAATATCACAACCAAAGAAATATTCAAATCAAAATGATCACAAAGTGAATCACCACAACACACCAGTCTTATTACCCAATAGAGAATTGACAAGGCCTTTGTCACTGATAGCTCACAGCAGTCAGAGGCCCAAAGAATCATGTTCAACTGATGGCAAAAGGCCAATGAATGTGGGACAGAGAAGACCTCCCTAGAATGAAATTCCTGAGTCTCGCAGAGAAGACCTCCCTAGAATGAAATTCCTCTCAGGGCCAGAGTTGAAAAGGTCCCGTCCTAGGTAACCACACACCATGCCTCAGGCGGCGAGAGACCCAAAGCAGGGCTTCTGAGAAAAATCTTAATAAACAGGTTTATTCATATAGGAGAAAGTGATTTGTAAAGTAAGTTGGAGGTAGGCTAGGTATTTGTACATGATTCCCAAACTAATTTGGTGTATGAAAAGTTTATTGGGCCAAAATATATAGTGTCCCCAATTTACCGGAGTGTGGGTGGTGGAAGACAGTAATAGAACTTTATTTCTCCGTGGTACCCTTCCCTACCCCACATATCCAGAGGTATCTGACAGGGTGGGAAAATTATTACAGTGGGTTTGAGTAGATTGTTTTTAGGTGTGATTTCAGTTTTTTTTATATAGGTTTTTTTCTTCTTGATTGTTCATATTCATATTTTTTCCTGGTTTTATGGATTTCTCTTCCTCAGATATGCAGACGATACCACTCTAATGGCAGAAAGTGAAGAGGACCTAAAGAGCCTCTTGCTCAGGGTAAAAGAGGAGAGCGCAAAAGTGGGCTTGAAGCTCAACATCAAAAAAACTAAGATCATGGCATCCGGCCCCATCACTCCTTGGCAAATAGAAGGGGAAGTCGTGGAAGTAGTGACAGACTTCACGTTCCTGGGATCCCAGATCACCGCAGACTGTGACTGCAGCCATGAAATTAAAAGACGCCTGCTCCTTGGGAGGAAAGCGATGGCGAACCTAAACAGCATGATAAAAAGTAGAGACATCACCCTGCCAACAAAAATACGCATGGTCCAAGCAATGGTATTCCCAGTAGTCATGTATGGCTGTGAGAGTTGGACTATAAGGAAGGCCGAGCGCCGAAGAATAGATTCTTTTGAACTATGGTGCTGGAGGAGACTCTTGAGAGTCCCTTGGACTGCAAGAAGATCAAATCAGTCAATCCTCAAAGAAATCAACCCTGACTGTTCCCTGGAAGGCCAGATAATGAAACTGAAGCTCAAATACTTTGGCCACCAAATGAGAAGGGAGCACTCACTGGAGAAGACCCTGATGCTGGGAAAGATTGAAGGTCAAAGAAGACGGGGACGGCAAAGGATGAGATGGTTGGACAGTGTCATAGATGCAACGAACATGAAGTTGAGCCAACTTCGGAGGACGGTGGAAGACAGGAGGGCCTGGTGGGATCTGGTCCATGGGGTCGTGAAGAGTCGGACTCGACTGTGCGACTGAACAACAACAACAACAACAACAACAACAACAAAAGTAAACACTTGGGTTTTACGTAGATTTGACGTAGATATATGTTTCTTTACATCTGACAAATCAGAGGCTTATTACTCAAATTACCATTGTCTTTTATAACCAATTATGCTTTTTGAATATTGTTTTCTTGATGATGTCAGTCCATGTATAAAATATCATGTATTTCCTGAATATGTTCAGAATATGTTCAAGAAGAAGAAGATGAAGAAGAAAAAGAAGAAAGTTGTCAATTTTTGATGAGTTATTTGGTCCCATTGTTTTCCTGTTAATTGAAGCATATCTTCTGAATATGCTGAGAAGAAAGTAGTCAATTTTGGACGGAGTATTTGGTCCAACTGTTTTCTTGTTAATTGAAATAAAACATAGATCCTCCTCCTCATTTGACTTCATTTTTTACATGGAATCTAATATGTACAACAATATGAAGACTAATCTAGACACCACCAAGGCATGAGTTACCACAGCTGAGCTATCCCCATCCAGGAAAGGGGCCACAGCTGCCATGCCAGCTCAGGCTGGCAAACAACCCTTAAGGTATTGCCAGGCTGGTCCAGGACTATTTATCCATGGGGTCCTACTATTTATTACAGACAGCCTGTCATGCTAATGACAGCTGGTGTCTCTTGAAGGCCCTTCCATTCCACATCACTTGGAAGGATTTGGTAGCTGCAGTACAGATCTGTGGCTAAACTTCAGTCACAGACCCTTGCATAACCCCTGGTGGACCCCCATCTATCCTTCTAATTCACTTTTTACTAGCCTGGCTCCATTAAGGTGCACATTATGGGTTTGTTTGATTCAAGCTGTATTTGATTCAGGCCATGCTCCCACGTGACTTGGAATGCTGTACTAGAGACAGTTTTAGGGGCTCCAAGCCCCACTGGGTACAAGATCATGTCGATAAGTTGATGAAAATGTCTTCTAGATTTACTGTTCTTGGTACTTCAGTCACTCATTGGGGACAGGAAGGTTTCTCCCCAGCATAATTTCAAGATATTATTTCTAGGGGCATCAAGGGCTGTCAAAATTATAGACAGCCTGTCATGCTAATGACTCAGTAAGAAACCAAATTCTCCCAATAAGACATTGCATTAACAAAGACAGGAGGCCAGCAGGGCAAACACTGGAATGTAGCCAGTTGCCTACAATGTTGTATGGATTCTTCATCAAAACTGAGTGAATGAATCATGGCAATTGCAGACTGACTGGGTAGTGTGGCAGCACTTCTAAAGCAATAACCATTGCCATTGTAAAAGGTATACAGTTCAAGTAAAGTTCCTAGCCCTTTTTAGACGTTATGTCCACATGTACTGAGAGCCAAGAACCGTACATATCAGGAGTGCAGCTATCTTTGATGCCACTTTTTTATATTGTGGCTATATGGTCTGAACAAGGGTGAGGTGTGTATTTTGCATATATGTATAGCTTCAATATGCACAAACCAGAACCTTGGAAAATCTAACAGTCAGTTTGTGTTCAGAGAACATGGCAACTGTGCATACCGAGAGGATCGACTATGTGTGATCGACCATGTGTGGCTGCTGGACTCTGGGTACGTGTGGGTGAAATGTCCAAAAAGGAGGGTTTTTTTGTTTCACATTCTTTTTTACACAGTGGTGTGGAGTTGAGTTGTTTCTGCAATTCCATGATGGACTGGGTTTGCTTAATGCACCTGACTGATTACTGTAATTGGAACTGAGAAGAAATATTTAAAGCTTATATTCACAAAGTCAGCCTGCTGGTTCCTGTAGCTATTATCTACTCCAGGGGTTCCCAACCTTTTTGAACCTGTTGCAATTCTTATACAGTGTGAGGGGCGCAGGCAGAAAATGGCTGCTGCATCTTACCTTCAGTCACACAGTGAAGATCCTTATGCTGTGGTGGCAGCTGCTGCCAATGCAACATTTTTAAATATCTGCACAGCCAATCAAATATCCTGCAGCCAATCAGAAGCCTTGTTGAGCAAAAGCCGTAGCTGACCCTGCCCACTTTCTAAAAACATTTGGCAAGCAACAGGAAAGGTGTCAGTGGTCGCTGTGGGACTCCTGATAGGCAGCGGCTCCAGGGCTCCAGGCCGTGGGACCATTTTGACTTGCTCTCGAGCACTGACACTGGCACCTCGCCTTGCATACAAAGACTTCCCTCCTGTGTGGCTTCCAGATTTTCCTTCCACCGTGCCAGTTAATTTACTGGTCACCCTAGCAATCTCATATCAGCCCAAACGGAAGGGTGTGTCTGTTCCTTCCAATTCAGATCTTAGAATCTCCATGTTCTTCCCAAGAAATCTCGCCACCTCTTGCACAAACAGAGGCCCACATCATTCCATTAAGAACAGCTTCATCAGATAGTTTTAGCTGTCATTTCCAGGTGTTCTGACTCTGGGTGTTTTCATTCATGAGTCGTCAAACAATTCTTGCTTCACTTGGGTTTGCAAGGGGAACGTAACCCCTCCCCCACATGAGTCAGAATGCTAATTTGCATGATCAACGTCTCTGTTTTGTTCAGGATGTTCACCTAAACAGCAGGAGAGAAACTTGATAGCAGTTTAAGCATCATGCAGGAAACATGCTGGGTGTATCCATACTCTAGACATAAGGACGATTTATTTATTTGTTTATTGTATTTACTAAAGCATTTATATGCCACCTTTCTCCTGAGAGGTCCCAAGTAGCTTACAGAAATTTCCAAACCAAGCTAAACAATTTAAGTTCAATAGTCAAAACAAACAAAAACAAAACCATCTTGGGCAGGCCCTGCTTTGCTAGTAGGGGTGCCAACCTCCAGGTGGCACCTGATGATCTCCCACTATCACAATGGATCCCCAGGTGATCAAGATCAGTTCCTTTTATCATATGTGGTGGACATGTGAAAAAGCTGTGGATTTCTGGACTAGGATTCACAGCGAAATGCAAAATTTTTTGAAATGTTCCTTTAAGAAAGCGCCAGAAATTCTGCTCTTAGGACTTAAAATAGAAGAACTGAATACTACAAAAAGGACTTTATTTTGGTATCTGATTACAACGGCGAGACAACTCTATGCACAATGTTGGAAACAAGAAAGAATTCCAGAGTTAGAAGAATGGATACAAAAAACCTTGTTTATGGCTGAAATGGACAAAATTACAAAAAAATTGAATAACAGAGAAGATCAGGAATTCTATGAAGAGTGGAGAGACTTTAAAGTTTACCTAGAAAAGAACTGGGATGTGAAACACAATTTATTATACTTGGAACAATACTGAAGTTAGAATATGATGTTATCTTAAGTTTTACTGGAGTGGCGAAGGGGGAAGCATTGCGGGAAGCCTTTGGGAGGGGGAGAGTAAATTGGGGATATTGGTACGGGGTTAAAATTGAAATATTAATTGAATTGATGATATGTCAATATTTTCATGAAAATAAAATTTTGTTCAAAAAAAAAAAAGATCAGTTTCCCTGGAGAAAATGGCTGCATTGGAGGGTAGACTCTATGGCCTTATACCCTACCGCGGTCCCTCCTCTTGCCCAAGCCCACCCTACGCAGGCTCCACCCCCTAGATCTCCAGTCATTTCCCAACCCAGAGCTGGCAACCCTATTTGCTAGGCTGGCTTTCGTAGGCCCCCAGGCCGTGAGCCTGTCATTTCTAAAAAGTTCCTTCCTCAAGCCTCTCTGGAATTTGACATCCTTCAACTCTCTGTTCTCTACCTGAAGGGGGGGAGAAGGGGGAAGCTTGACCATCCCATTGTCTCTAGCTAGATCCCATAGCATGTGTATACAACTAAGCTGGAAAGCCATTACACAGACTTCCCCCGGGCACTGTTAAAATGCAAAGTTGAGGCTGTGCTCCTTGCCAGCCTCTCAGGAGAAAATGCATTTCTTCACAGAAGCCATAGGATTTGAAATGGCAGAAAACAATTGTTCGACTACAGATGTGCTTTCATTAATTTGTCCCTCGGTTTGAAGGTTTCTGTTCAGGGACATGTTATCGACCCTTCCAGTTCGGCAATTCACTGCAAAAAGTGGGTACAAGAAAAATGAGTATGGTACGCCACACACACTGACATGATATTCTCCCATCTATCTGTCCCCATATACAGGACCAATACATTTTCTACACTGTTGTAATTTGACTTACAAGAAGTGGAAATGCTGAATGCTTGTAGCTGAGACCTGGGTAAAAAAGAAACACCTCAGCAACACTGAAAATTAGAAATGTTACTAGCAGAGGTATTCAGAAGTATTCTGAATCTGATATGGAAGTTCTCTTTTGTCAACATGGCTAGTTGCCATTTGTGGACCCACTCTTCCATGAGTCTGTCTAATCCCCTTTTAAAGCCATCTATACTTGTGGCCATCACTAATGGACCATAAGGAAGGCATAAGGAAGGCTATCACTAATGGACCATAAGGAATAAGATTGAAGGTAAAAGAAAAAGGGTACAACAAAGGATGAGACGGTTAGACGGTGTTATCGATGCAATGAACATTAAATTGAGCAAACTCCAGAGGCTGCTGGAAGACAGGAGGGCCTGGCGTGATGTGGTCCATGGGGCTGTGAAGAGTCAGACTCGACTGTGTGACTGAACAACAACAACAGTTCACAGTGGGCATAGTGATGGTTTAAAAGGGGATTAGACAGACTCATAAAAGGGGATTAGACAGATTCACAAAGGAATGGTCCATCAATGTTTGTTAGTCACGTGGTGACTAAAGGAACCTCTACATCTAGAGGAAGTCAACCTCTGAAAGCTAGTGCCTGGAAGCAACCAGTCTTTGGCCTCTATGCCCTGCCTGATGGCCTTCCAGGGCAGCTGGCTGGCCACTGTGTAAAACAGGATGTCCAGCTAGATGGACCCCTGGTCTGAAACTGTTCCAGCAGGGCTCTTCTTATGTACTAGCAATAGACCTTAAGTACCGGTAATATTTGGATCTGTGTCAGGAGATCTGAGTGATAGTTATTTGTTCTAACGCAGCACCACATTTTATGCAGAGAAGATGGTATTTGGAAGATGTGAGCAGTGCACCAATGAAGAAGACTGAATGCTTAGTTTGCCTGCAGGCACTGGAGGCCCAGCATTGTGAAAGAGCATTCTTGGTGTTCAAAGCTGACGTTAAGCAATGATGCAAAGTGGAGACAGGTATTGCTGAGATCTTTATAAGCAGCAGAGGTGTTCTGAGCCATGGGGAGCAGCTAATTATCATGACAACGAACTATTAATTACTAGTAAGGCAGCTAACTGTGTTCTCCATCCGACAGCCCTCTTCAAAGACCTGCGCAAGCAGTCGCTCATTAATAACCCTTTCTGCTGTTTAGCAGATTTAAATGGTGCCGCTCAAGTAGGCAAAGGATTGAAAGATAATGTGGGGAAGTGGCATTTGCTGCCGTGGAAAACTGTCCCATTATTGATTGTCAAAGTGGATTTTTAATAGCCAGTGTGGTTTTTCAACAGATCATGGTGTGGCATTGCCAAAGGGCAAGCTGAGGTTCTTGTTTTAGGCCAAGACAAATGGAGATCCTTGTTATGTGTCATGCCTTCAGTGGAAAGCTGGCTTTTAAAAACAACATGGTTTATAGGGTTGCCAACTCTAGGCTGAGAAATTCCTTGAGATCTTAGTGGTAGACCCCGGGGACGGCAGTGTTTGGGGAGGGGAGGGTCCTCAGTGGAGTACATAATGGCATAGAGTCCACCCTCCAAAGCCACTGTTTTCTCCAGGAAAACTGATCTCTGTAGTCCGGAGATCAGTTGTAATTCTGACAGATCTCCAGGCCCCTCCTGGAGGTTGGCAATGACAGCATGGCATTTCCCTCAGTTGGCCCAAGCAAGCTTTTTCACTCAACCTCACCCAATTCTTCTCCTTTTTACAGCCCCCATCCCACATGGCTTTTATCCATGCAGGTCCCATGATCCTTAGCAAAGAGGACCCTCTCCTCCCCTTTTAACCAGTGGAAGCGTTAACTGGATCCAACCCCTTATCTTGAACTAAATTCTTGCTTAGAAAAAAAAAGTGTGATTTTTAATTTTGACCTGTTAAGGATGAGAAGGGCTCCCTCTTTCCTGCATGAGATTTGGTTCCTACTTTCTCTCCTGTCTTAGGGCTGCACCCAAGTGTGGTGTCTCTTTTCAGTTGTTAAGATGCTCTGCTTCTAATTTAAGTTCTGTTTTATGGATTTTTATGTTTTTATGTTCCCAACTTGTTTTTAAAACTGATCATTTATGTTATTTTTATAATTTTACACTATTGTTTTCACTCTTAAGTCATTTCAGGCAGGCCTCTGGAGAAGCAGCGTGAACATTCCCTAAATAAATGTATGAATAACATTCACTATCAAACCACTGAAGCAGATTAGCTTGTCCAGCCTGAAAAATCCAGTTGCAACCAATTGATACAGCTCAGTGACAGCACAATATTTAACAATGTGTGGATTAGGCTTCCCATTACCTTGCTAGGGGTGGGAGACCTCCAGCTCTTATTGCCTGCCAGCAATCCAGTAGCCAGGGGTACAAACCCCCCCCCCCCAG